>NC_056745.1:1466652449-1466949949 GCF_019279795.1 Protopterus annectens | reverse complement strand
CAAGGATAAAATGGTGGAAATTGAAAAAGGGTAATTGTGAGGTGATGTTCAGGGAAGAGTTAAGACAGGCACTGGGTGGCAGTGAAGAGTTACCGAATAGCTGGGTAACTACAGCAGAGCTAGTAAGGGAGATGGCTAGAAAGGTGCTTGGTGTGACATCTGGAAAGAGGAAGGAGGACAAGGAGATCTGGAGATGGAATGAAGAAGTACAGGAGAGTATACAGAGAAAGAGGTTGGCGAAGAAGAAGTGGGATTGTCAGAGAGATGAAGAAAGTAGACAAGACTATAAGGAGATGAGGTGCATGGCAAAGAGAGATGTGGCAAAGGCTAAGGATAAGGCATATGAAGAGTTGTATAAAAGGTTGGACACTAAGGAGGGAGAAAAGGACCTGTAACGATTGGTTTGGACATGTGCTGAGGAGGGATGCAGAGTATATTGAGAAAAAGATGCTAAGGATGAAGCTGCCAGGTAACAGGAAAAGAGGGAGGCCTAAGATAAGGTTTATGGATGCGGTGAGAGAGGACATGCAGGTGGTTGGTGTGACAGAGTAAGATGCAGAGGACAGGAAGAAATGGAAACAGTTGATCTGCTGTGGTGATCCCTAACGGGAGCAGCCGAAAGAAGAAGAAGAAGAAGAATGTGTGTACTAGGCTAATGGCCATGGAGCCTTTACAAGCCTAGGTCATAGAAGTGCTCTGGCATCATGATGCCCGACGTTAGTTCCTAGTGCCTCTATCAAGTAGAGCCAATGGAGTGATCCCCGGGGTGAACTTTCTATTTCCCATCTACTCATCAAGATTTCTCTTCAAGAGGGCCAGTGAGGTGTTCTGCTTGACATGTATGGGAAGTCTATTTCAAGTATACTTTTCCAGCTTCCTAACTTATAGGTTCATAGGTTCATAGGTAGGTACTAGGCTATCTGCCCAAAGGCATTTATAAGCCTAGCCAGAATGTGTTGGTGTTCGCCACCCCCTTAGATTAGTTCCCTGTGCCTCTGTCCAGCACAGCCAATGAAGTGATCCCCGGGGTAAACTTTCTGTTTCCCATCCACTCGTCAAGGTTTCTTGAAGAGTGCTAGCAAAGAGCTCTGCCTAATGTAGATTGGAATCTTGTTCCAAAGCATGGGCAGTCTCTGGGACAGGAATCTATCCCTCCAGCACTTCCTATTTATTATTGTGGTGAGGTTTAGATCCCTAGAGCATGTGGCTCGAGAGGATAAGGTTTTCTTTTGGTGGAGCATGTCCATCAATTCTGGGTTGGACATGGCCTTATATGTCAGGCAGAGATCACCTCTGAGCAGGCAGTATGCAACCGAGTACAGCTGGAGTTTCTTCAGTCGAAATGCATAGGGCATTTGTTTGAGGCCATTGATCCTCTTGTTGAGGTACTTCTGTGGTCTTTCCAGCTGTTGCAGGTGTCTTGTAAGGTACATCCCAAATGGGGCATTGTACTCTATGATGGGTCTGATGAGTGATGAGTAGAGGGGCACAATGACCTCTTTTGATCTGGATGCAAACTCTTTTGTGATTAGTGGACCACATAGAAGGATTTTCTAACCACTTTGGCAATGTGATTATCAAAGGAGAGATTACTGTCTATTTGGGTCCCCAGATCCCTTATCACGTTTTGCGTATTTAGGGGACTACCACCTATGTGGTAGTTTGTGGGTACTTTGTTATTTCCAAAGGGAATAACTATGCACTTTTTGGCATTTAGCTTGAGGCCATGATTTTGACACCAGGCATCCGTCATAGTGAGACCCTTTTGGAGGATGTCTGTGTCAGCCGGAGAGCCAATTATAGCCCCTAGTTTGCAGTTGTCTGTGAACTTTGTCAGCCATAGTCTTCCTGTGCTTGTCTGTACCTCTGAGAAGTATATGCTGAACAGGAGGGGTCCTAGGACTGAGCCCTGGGGAATGCCACTTGTAACCGGTTTAGAGTCAGACCTAGCTCCTGCAACTCTCACCATGTGGGTTCTGTCTGTGAGCCAATTGGCAACCCATCTTGTGACATAGGGGTTTATGTTCAGGCTGGTGAGTTTGTCTATAATACCAGAATGGGGAATGGTGTTAAAGACCTTTGCGAGGTCTAGGTAGGCTGTGTGTACACTTTTCCCTCGTCTATAGCCTTGGTAACTGTCTCAAAGAAGTTCACCAGGTTTAGGAGGCATGATCTGCCCTTAGCAAAGCCGAACTGGGTAGGGTCCAATGTTTGGAGGTTCCCAATGTCTCTGTTAATGAGTTCCATGATGATGCGCTCCATAGCCTTGCAGACCAAGCTAGTCAGGCTTATAGAGCAATAGTTTCCGGAGTCTGTTGTGGCTCCACTTTTGTGGAGCAGAATAACTGTTGCTGTGCACCACTCTATGGGTACATAGCCTGTGGAGCGACTGAGTTTGAACAGTGTGTTTAGTTGAGGGGTTAATTCGTCTTTGAGCTTGTGTAAGATGCAGCATGGGACACCGTCTGGTCCCATTGATGCTGTGTTTTTGGCTTTGGAGAGGGCTATTTTAACCTGAGTGTCTGTGATTTCAGGGGGTCTACATTCTTCTGGTATGGTTATTGGCCCTTTTGGGGGTGAGAGGGGGGTGAAGTTTGCACTGAACCTGTCTGCCAGGATGTTGGCAATATCAGTTGGTTCAGTGTATTTTGTGCCATTCTGCACTAACTCCAAGCAGATCTGAGCATTGCCACTTAGATTCTTGACATAGCTAAAGAATGCCTTGTGGTTATCTTTGTAGTCCTTGGCAAGTTTTCTTTCAAAGCTCACCTTGGACGATTTAATGAGGGATCGTAGTTTCTTGCTGATACTGATTAGGGATGTCTTCCCTTCTTGGGATTTTACTCTTTTCTGTACTAGTTTCCTCCTTCTATTGTATAGCTTGTTTATGGCAGGGGTCCACCAGACTGGTTTCCTTTACATGGAGGAGTGAGTCTTGGTTTTGCTTGGGATAGCACGATCCATGCATTCTTGTAGGTGCCCGTAGAATGCATTAGTAAAGGATTTTGCAGCTTGGACAGTATTATCCTTTAGCATGGGGGCTTTGAAACTTTCCACCTCCATCTTAAGTAACGTGAAGTTTGCTTTTGAAAAGCTTTTCACGGTGGTTTCCTTGTCCAGGGGTGGGGGCGGAATGTGGATATCCAAAGTGATTTGTTTATGGTCAGATCTAACCAGCGAGGGGTTGATCTCTGGTGTGAAACACAGGTCGCCCATGTTGGTGATGACCAGGTCCAATATGTTGTCACCTCTGGTGGGAGTGTTGACCAGTTGTTCCGGGGCATTTGAGTTTATAAATTCTAGGAAATGTTGGGCAAGGGAGTTAGTACTTGAGTAGTTCTCCCAGTTAATGTTTGGTTAGTTGAAATTACCCAATATTAGGGTGTTTGGTAGGACCTTTATGTTACCCAGTGTTTCCAGAAATGCGAAATGGGGGTCCTGGGACATGGTGGGTGATCTGTAGCAAGCTACAATTTGAATTGCAGTTTTGCCCATTGTTAGTTACACGTGGATAATCTCTGAAGCATCGTGCTGTACCACGAACCTGGAGGTGAGGGTATCCTTGATGAATATGGATACTCCCCCGCCTTTTGTATTTTGGTCCGGGTTCTGTGGCTGAAATGTATGGTATGAGTTGTAGCCTGGTAGTGCTAGGGTGCTCTCTGTAGCCTTAAGCCAGGTTTCTGTTACTGCACGTATATCAATTTTCTCCATACTGAGGAGTGCCTCGAGTGCGTGCATTTTGAGGTTTAGACTTCTGGCATTGAGTAGTATTACCCTCAAATTTTTGTTACTTGTACTATTTATGGTGGTGGGTTTGTCTTTTGAGCCTTGCCTAAAAAAGGCAATATGGGGGTGGCAAGAGCCTTGGCCAGTATTCGAAAGCCTAAGGGTGACAGGTGCAAGCCGTCTCTAGTGAAGCAGCATGGCTTGTCAAGCATGTCATCCCAGGCAGACAGACACTGGATCCCCTTTGAATGACACCAGAAACTTAGCCAATTGTTGAAATTGACAATTTTTTCTTTATACCATGGTATCATTCTTGGTGAGGGCAGGATGCTACTCAGGGTCAGGGTCATACTGGCCTGGGCTAAGTGATCCGAGAGCTCTTCCATGTCTCTTTTCATGTAGTCCAGGGAGGTACGGCTCAGACTTCGAATGGCAGATCAGTGAACATATGATGTCAAAAGTCCTTTTCCAAGAGCATCCACGATATTGGCTACAGAACATGCCGGAGAGTCTGCATGCATGTTGGTGAAGGAAGAGGTTTGCAGCTGCTGCTACTTAGCTTTTTGCTGATAAAGGGGATCCCACAGCAGACTGTAGAAGCCTGTGTCAGTAGTTCGGATCCTACAAAGCATTACATTTTTTTTTCATTTTTGTGACTAATTGGTGTTGTGGATCCATTCGATAAATTATTTTATTTTACATTTGTTTACCAGGAATAGTCCGACTGGGCCAGTGGCCCATTTTCAGGGAGGTCCAGGGAGAAAAGCTCCAAAAATATATATATTGTAACAATAGACCTAACTAGAACAGTAATTACAATAAACAGTTGAACAGTACTTACAAAAACACAGTAGAAACATAATACAAGTCATTAAGTATTAATACAAATAGAAAGCAAAGAAAGATAGGTATATAGTAGATTCAGCTACAATGTCTACCGGTTTTACAGTAACTCCAGTAACAGAGTAAGTTAAAGTTAAGAAAAATGTAAGTAAGAGTGAGGGGGAGAAAATTATCCTGGGGTAATACAGGAACAGAGCCATTTATTGTTTAGATGTTCTTTAAGAAGGAGTTTGAAATTGGAAGTATTAGATGTATTAAATATATGTTGGGGAATGCAGTTCCATATTTTTGCAATTTGATTTGTGAATAAGGAGTAACCAAAAGAGTTGCTATAGTTATTATCTTTTAGAAGTAGTTTGTTGGATGAGCGGAGGGTACTGGTGGCATTAAAAGGATGAACTGGCATCATTAGAGCTGGACAGGCTTCAGGTTGATGTATAATGTTGTGCACAATTGTGAGCTGGTTAAGTGATAGTAGGTTTGGTAGCTCTAGCCAGTATAGCTGTTTTAGGGCTGTACAGTGATGTGTTCTATTATGGAGGTCAGCAACAAAACAAGCTATTTTTTGGTAACGTGTCTCTAGTTTGGGCAGTTTCACTCACTCACTGTTCCATCTTTTGTTCACTTTTCACGAACATAACTTTCATAATTTTTGTTTCCCACGATAAACGTAATTATCATCACTTTTTTCATTTTTATTTGCATCAAAAACATCATTGTCTGAATTACTTACATTGCACACTTCAGACATTCCTTCACTGAAACTTTTGTCCATATTCTCCAGTACATTTTCAATTTTTACTCGAAATACAAGCTGCATCTTCTTGTGATAACAGGCAGTCAAACAATAAATGTGTATCTCCCCTCCATTTTCTACTAATTGGCTTATATTTGTTTTCTTAATGGCCTTGTTTTCCTCAATGTGATCCCCACAAAAAGAAGAATTTGTTTGACTCTCTATATTTTTTTTACACTTGGCAAATGTTGCAATTTTCAGTCTTTAATGAAAAATGACACCCCTGTCCATATACTTCCCATTCACCAACCATTTGTTTCACTTCATGTACATTTTGACAATGTTTCAAAACACTTTTTTTCAGCCTCAGTCATGTCATCTGTCCTGAACTGTCTTAGGAAATTGTACTTTGATTGACTATTCAAGTTCATAAATATATATTAATTTCATGATGAGCAAATAGTTGCATGACATTTGTCAAACTTTTCTGGCAAAGCAAAGGTTTCAAAAGTAATCTCATAAAAAAGCATCATTTCCTATCTATATTAAAGCACCTATGTTAGCAAAATTGAAACTTTGTGGTAATATGTTTTTGTCCCATATTAGATTCATGTTAATGGGATTACTAGTCTCACTTTTAATTAATACTACTAGACTTCTTCCTCTGCTATCTGTATTTATCCTTGCTGCCGTTGAGACTCTCTACCTGACACTACATACATACTTTTCATCTTGTTGCGGTTTATTCCATAACATCAAAATTTAATTTTTTACAGCATTATATATTCCAGGAGAACTTGCATCTTCTGTCAATAGCGGGGACTCAGGCAATGTCAGCCCTGCATCATCGCCAGCATTCTGAACTGTAACATCTGCTGCTACAGACATTTTATTTCCTACTTGCTTCTGGCGCCTTCACAGTAATTTCTTTCAGCAGTACTTCACCTTTTACACTTCTTTGAATCACCCTCAGTAATCATAGTCTTTTACTGCATGTTGGGTCTCCAGAGAAGACAAACCTTCACCAAATATATTAATTTATGGTGATACATCCATTTGTTTGCCCCACATATACCATTGAACTGCATCTCCACAGGACAGCCTAAAATCATTCTGGTGGTCTTTCTTCAGTCCTCCAGCCCATCTTCAGTTATTCCTTAATCTGAATTCAATTTTGCCTAAATGATCAGGTGACACAATAGAGTTACTTGTGGATATGTTTTATGACTGCATTTCTCATCTCCCACTAAAAATGAGTAGGTGAATTTACCCACTGCCCTGGCCAAATTTCCTCAAGTCAGCAATACTACCTCTGGTATGCCCTGGAAATAGGCCATAGACCTACTTAACCTGGTAAAAAAAAGCATAAATAAATGATTTATCTTCCTTTAAGAGTTGCAGTGGAAAGCAAAATGAGTAAATAAAAATATTGCTTTTTATGAGCAAAGACCCCTCTTTCTTTCCACTGTGCTTGAGGTAACTTTACACTGATGCAGCTCTGCTAGGTGACATTAGCTGTATACTATTAAAGTACAGTAGTGAGTTGATTATCCAAACCGTCAATTATCTGAGCACAGTCTTTCAAAGGTTTTGCGTAGGAAAAATTATAAACTCCGAATATGTAAACATTATACGTATTGACTTGTGCATGATTTTTGAGCTTGCAGCCCGCTCATATGTGAAAAATATTCTTTATTGTCCAATGGAATCACTGAATGGTTGAAAAGTGTATTGCCTATAGATAGGGTGGAGCATGAAAGGCAACTGCCCCAGGTGCAAAGTGTTGGGGATGTGATTAGCCGATGACAACATCTAATTCAATACTGGCTTTTAAAAGCTGGTATTGCATTTGTGGTCAAACCTGAGCACTCTGTGTGTGGTCTGAACGGTAGCAACTACTTACTACATTGTAGCAAGCAGTTTGCTACAGTTTAAACGTTAGAAAAAAAATCTTTTTTTTACTTTTAACTACAGTCTGAGCACTGTAGCACTCTTTGCAGGCAGGTTATAAACTGTAGCAACTATTTGCTACAGTTTACAAGAATAAATAATTGATTTATTTATTTAATAAAAGGGAGGAGGGTTGGGGCAGGGCACAGAGACAGGACTTGAACGGATGGGCAGAAGGGAGGAAGAGGGAAGTTCTTGTGCATCTTGCCACCTGGTTGGTGTGGCAAAAGAAGGAATGTCCATTTTTTTTTTTGCTGAGGAGGTGGGCATTGGTTCATGGTACCCACACAGGGCACTGGCTGAGCCAGCTATGCTTCTGTGTGTGTGTGTGTGTGTGTGTGTGTGTGTGTGTGTGTGTGTGTGTGTGTGTGTGTGTGTGTGTGTGTGATATATATATATATATATATATATATATGTGTGTGTGTGTGTGTGTGTGTGTGTGTGTGTGTGTGTGTGTATGTGTGTGTGTGTGTGTGTGTGTGTGTATATATATATATATGTGTGTGTGTGTGTGTGTGTGTGTATACATATATATATATATATATATAGATATATATAATATATATATATAAATAGATATACATACACAGACATATAAATATGTGTGTGTGTGTGTGTGTATATGTATTTGTATTTGTGTATATATATATATATATATATATATATATATATATATATATATATATATATATAAAAATCTTTTTTTTACTTTTAACTACAGTCTGAGCACTGTAGCACTCTTTGCAGGCAGGTTATAAACTGTAGCAACTATTTGCTACAGTTTACAAGAATAAATAATTTATTTATTTATTTAATAAAAGGGAGGAGGGTTGGGGCAGGGCACAGAGACAGGACTTGAACGGATGGGCAACCTTTGAAAGACTGTGCTCAGATAATTGACGGTTTGGATATGTATATGTATTTGTGTTTTTTCCTACTTTATTTTGCTTTTGCGTCATCTTAAAAGTACTCAATTGTATTTATTACTGCTTGGTATAACTCATTGTAAGCCTTTTAGTTTAAGCACCTGGGCTTCAGACCAGTTTTACATTAGGAAGGTTTGTGGTCTGCACTGTAGTGGCAGAACAGGTAGCTTACATCCTTCTAAGTTGGGAACTGCTGATTGAGGGCTCAGTGTCTGTTATTCTAAAAGTGTATTAATTCTGGTTTAAGCACTTGGGCTTGAGGCCAGTTATTTTACATTAAGAGGGTTCGTGTTCTGCACTCTTGTGGGAGGAGAGGCTGGACTCTGTCCTTCTGAGCTGGGAATTTCTAGTTAAAGCTTATAGTGCCTATATATTTGAACTGCTTCTTACTGAAATTGGTACACCTCGTTTGCTGTAGCATAGACTAGATCCAGGCCTGCTGAATCTAGCTTTGTTTGTATAACTTGAGCACTAATCCAGGCATTCTTTAAAGTATTCAGTTGTATTTATTACTGCTGGTAGTAACTTGATTAAAGTGTAGCTATCATTTCTAAGTCTTTTGGATTAAGCACTTGGGCTTCAGACCAGTTGTTTTACATTAGGAAGGTTTGTGGCCTGCACTGTGGTGGCAGGACAGGTAGCTTACATCCTTCTAAGTTGGGAACTGCTGATTGAGAGCTCAGTGTCTGTTATTCTAAAAGTGTATTAGTTCTGGTTTAAGCACTTGGGCTTCAGGCCAGTCATTTTACGTTAAGAAGGATTGCGGTCTGCACTCTTGTGGGAGGAGAGGCTGGACTCTGCCCTTCTGAGCAGGGAATTTCTGGTTAGAGGCTTATAGTGCCTGCATATTCTAACTGTTTCTTACTGAAATTGGTACACCTTGTTTGCTGTAGCATAGATCCAGGCCTGCTGAATCTAGCTTTATTTGTATGCTTGTTGTTTGTTTATTTCCCTGAAATGCTAAATCCACCTAAAATGCTGCCTTTTAGCACTTCTGTGGATCCCTAGTGATATCTGCATTGCTTACTGTACTTATTTCCTTGTTTCACTTGAAAGAAAGTTACTGTTTGTCGTTTTTGCATTTAAGTTACCTGTAACACATTGCATTTAAGTTACCTGGCACTTGCTCACTAAAGCAATTATATAAGTCAGATCTAAAAAATGAAA
Organism: Protopterus annectens; assembly: GCF_019279795.1. Lineage (NCBI taxonomy): Eukaryota > Metazoa > Chordata > Ceratodontiformes > Protopteridae > Protopterus > Protopterus annectens. The sequence goes on along the minus strand of NC_056745.1, from coordinate 1,466,940,598 downwards.
AGCACTACACCCTCACAAACTCCCCTTGAGTACCTTGTTCCCCATTGGCCCTTTTTTCAATTATAAAGGAATTCCCAATACTATTCTAGCATGTCCAAAGGTCAGTTGTCAATCTCCTCTCCGGTCCAGCTGGTGAATCTGGGAATCTTGAGGCAATGTTACAACTGCCTCATGTACACAGACAACCCTCTCTTCCTCCCAACAAATTCCAACACATGTGAGAGATGCAACCATATAGCCAAACTGGAGGCTAAGCTCTCTCAACTCAGTACTGGCGTAACCAGTCAGGAGGAAAAGGAAACCACACTCACTACAATTCCAGTCTCACATAGACCTACCATGACAACAAACCAAACACATAAACACACAAAAACATACTAGGAGGCTCTAAATAAAAATCTGCCTAAGCAGCAGAGACCTCCAAAGCAGACACCCAAGCAACCGCTACCCCAAAACAAAACACGTGCAACACATAGCTCACAAAGCCAGTGTGCGAACAGTCACAGCCCTTAAGGCTAAACAACACACCTGATACACTTGTAATAGGTGACTCTATCGTCAGGCACACTGACGTCCCGCTCACCAGGCTGAACAAGGAGAAGGTCACGGTGAGCTGCCTGTTGGGCGCTAGGATCCGCCACATAACACAAGCACTCAGGTCACTCCAAGGCAAGTACAAATATGACTCAGTCATTGTCCATGCTGGTGTGAATGACCTGAGACATACCTCCTGGGCTACATGAAAAGAGACATAGAGGAGCTCTCTGAGCATGTAGCCCAGGCCGGTATGACCCTGACCTTGAGTAGCATCTTACCCTCACCAAGAATGATGCCACAATATGAAGACAAGATGATCAATTTCAACAATTGGCTTAAGTGTTGGTGTCATTCAAAGGGGATCCAATGCCTGTCAGCCTGGGATGACATGCTCGACAAGCCACAATGCTTCACTAGGGATGGCTTGCACCTGTCACCCTGGGCTTTCAGATATTGGCAAAGGCTCTTGCTACCCCATAGTGCCTTTTTAGGCAAGGCTCAAAAGACAAACCCACCTCCATAGGTATCACAAGGGATAAGAAACTAAGAGTAATGCTACTCAACGCCAGAAGTCTAAACCTCAAGATGCACGCACTTCGAAACTCTCCTTAGCATGGAGAACATCGATATCTGTGCAGTAACAGAAACCTGGTTCAAGGCTCCCGAGAGCACCCCAGCACTACCAGGTTATACCTCATACCATGCTTTTCGGCCCCAAAACTTGGACCGAACCACAAAAGGAGGGGAGTATCAATATTCACAAAGATACCCACACCTCCAGGTTGGTGGCACAGCACGAAGCATCAGAGACTATCCATGTGCAACTAACTGTGGGTAAAACTGCCTTCCAGTTTATAGCCTGCTACAGACCACCCTCCCAAACACAGGAACCCCACTTGGCCTTCCTGAGAATACTGGAAAATATGAAGGTCTCTCCAAACACCATTATATTGGGCGACTTCAACTACCCAAACATAGACTGGGAGCATTACTCTAGCTCCAACACCCTAGCCCAAAGGTTCCTAGAATTTATAAACTCAAATGCTATGGAACAACTTGTTACCACTCCCACAAGAGGGGAAAACATACTGGACCTGATCATCACCAACATGGGGACACTATGCTCCAGACCAGAAGTGTATCCCTCACTGGTAAGATCAGACCATAAACTAATCTCACTGGATATTCACATCCCGACCCCACCCCCTGCCCAGAAAACCACAGTGAAAAACTTCTCTAAAGCAAATTTCACACGCCTCAAAACCGAGGCAAAATCCTTCAAAGCCCCCGGGCCTGTGGAAAATACGGCCCAGACCGCAGAATCCTTTATAAACGCATTCTATGAACACCTTCAGGAATGCATGGATCATGCAATCCCAAATAAAACCAAGACCTAATCCTCCAAAGGCAGACGTCCTGTCTGGTGGACCCCAGCCATAAACAAACTATACAATAGAAGGAGGAAGCTACTACACGATAGAGCAAAATCCCAAAAAGGGAAGGCATCTCTGATCAGTATTAGCAAAAAACTACGGGCACTCATAAAATTGTCTAAGGCCAGCTTTGAGAGAAAAATTGCACAGGACACTAAGGATAATCACAAGGCTTTCTTTAGTTATGTTAGGAACCTGGGTGGGAATTCCCAGATATGCTCAGAATTAGTCCAAAATGACAAAAATACACCAAACCCACAGACATTGCCAACATCCTAGCTGACAGGTTCAGTGCAAACTTCTCCCCCCTCTCCCCACCAAAAGGACAAATATCTATCCCAACAGAGTGCTGCCCCTGACATCTCAGATGCTCAGGTAAGAGCCGCCCTCTCCAAAGCAAAACACAGCATCAATGGGACCAGATGGTGTCCCGGGCTGCGTCCTACATGAACTCCAAGAAGAGCTAAACCCAAACATAAAACTACTGTTCAATCTTAGCCTTACTACAGGATATGTACCCAAAGAGTGGCGTGCAGCAACAGTGGTCCCTCTCCACAAAGGTGGTGCCTCAACAGATCCTGGAAACTATCGCCCATAAGCCTGACTAGCTTGGTCTGCAAAGCTATGGAAAGGATCATCATGGACCTCATAAATAAAGATATTGGGGACCTACAGACACTGGATCCTACCCAGTTTGGGTTTGTTAAGGGCAGATCCTGCCTCTTAAACCTGGTCGATTTCTTTGAAACAGTCACCAAGGCCATTGACGAGGGAAGGTGGTCCACACAGCCTACCTGGACCTCGCAAAAGCCTTCGATACAATACCCCACTTGGGCATTATAGATAAGCTCACCAGCTTAAATATAAACCCCTATGTCACTAGATGGGTTACAAACTGGCTCAAGGACAGAACCCACATGGTTAGAATTGCTGGAGCCATGTCAGACTCCAAACCAGTTACAAGTGGCATCCCACAAGGCTCAGTCCTGGGACCTCTCTTGTTCGGCATATATTTCTCGGTACAGGCCAACACGGAAGGACTGTGGCTGACCAAGTTCGCAGATGACTGCAAACTGGGCGCCATAATCAACTCTCCAGCCGACACAAGCATCCTCCAAAAGGGCCTCATAGAAACAGACAACTGGTGCCAGAGCCATGGCCTCAAGCTAAACGCCAAAAGTGTATAGTCATCCCTTTGGCAAAAACAAAGTGCCCACAAATTACCACATAGGTGGTAATCCATTAAGTACAGAAGAAGTCATTAGGGAGCTGGGGACCCAAGTTGATAGAAATCTCTCATTTGACAACCACGTGGCCAAAGTGGTTAGAAAAACATTTTATATAGCCCACCTAATCATGAAGGGATTCACATCTAGATCAGGGAGGTCATCGTGCCTCTTTACTCATCCCTCATCAGGCCCATAATTGAGTACAATGCCCCTTTTGGGATGTACCTTACCAGACACCTGCAGCAACTGGAAAGACCCCAAAAGTACCTCACCAAGAGGATCAAAGGGCTCAAACAGATGCCATATGCTGCCCGGTTAAAGAAACTCCAGCTCTACTCAGTGGCATACCGCCTGCTCAGAGGCGATCTGTGCCTGACGTATAAAGCCATGTCCAACCCGGAATTAATGGACATGCTGCACCTCAGAAAATCCAAATCCCATCGAGCTACGCGCTCGAGAGACATGAACCTCAGCACTGAAATAAATAGGACATGCTGGAGGGACAGATTCATAACCCAGAAGCTCCCTTCACTCTGGAATAAAATCCCAGTCCAGGTTAGGCAGAGTCCCACATTGACTCTCTTCAAGAGGAATCTTGATGAGTGGATGGGAGATCGTAGGTTTACCCTGGGTATCACTTCTGTGTCACTGTTAGACAGAGGCACACTATACTAACCTCGAAAAAGGGCATAGCAAAATTAATTTAAAATGGGTGGCAAAAGCCAAACACACACTGGCTAGGCTTATAAATGACCTAGGGCAGATAGCCTAGTATGAACCTATGAACCTATGAACCTATGTGAGTGTGTGTGTGTGTGTGTGTGTGTGTGTGTGTGTGTGTGTGTGTGTGTGTGTGTGTGTGTGTGTGTGTGTGTGTGTGTGATATATATATATATATATATATATATATATATATATATATATATGTGTGTGTGTGTGTGTGTGTGTGTGTAGATATGTGTATATATATATATATATATATATATATATATATATATATATATATACATATATAAAATATATATATAAATAAATATACATACACAGGCATATAAATATATGTGTGTGTGTATGTGTGTGTGTGTGTGTGTGTGTGTGTGTGTGTGTGTGTGTGTGTGTGTGTGTGTGTGTATGTGTGTGTGATATATATATATATATATATACTGTATATATGATTATATCATCAACTATCAAATGCTTTAAAGAGTGAACAAAAACAGCTACAAATCATTAAATATTACATAAAAAAAAAAAAGTAATATTTTTTACAGGTGACAACCCCCCCACCTGCACTCCCATTCCCCTGATAATTATATGCACCATACCAAAGACTGCACAGTAGTGGGGTAAGGGCAAATTTCCTTAAGCTGCTGCAAAGTGATCTGACACATAAATTAGCCAGCAGGCTGAAAAACAAGGAAGAAGAGCATGCAGTTTTTTGAGTGTTTGCTCTTATCAGCTGTACCCATATATACGATTGTCTCATCATTAAGTGAATGCTCAAGAGCGAATACAAAAAGAGCAGTCTTTTTAGACTGAATCTGAAAAGATAAAAAAAAAGAAAAAAATTAAACTTTTTTTTTTGCAGGGGCAATCCCCACTGCACCCCCCCAAATCCACTGCTAATCATATTTTCTAACGCTGAGATCATACATCAGCAGGGTAAGGGCAAATTCCTAGACCCCAGTGTAATGTGACCTGACAAGGAAAGCATAGATGTGTATTTATGTAGGTGTGTGTGTGTGTGTGTGTGTGTGTGTGTGTGTGTGTGTGTGTGTGTGTGTGTGTGTGTGTGTGTGTGTGTGTGTATAAAAAACAAATTACATTAAAAAGATTGCATAGATCCACTGAGGTCATCGGCTTAACAAACAAACTAATTGTTCAAACAAATAATTACTCTGCAGTGAACATTATTCTAATTCATTAAAAGGAAAAAGATATGACAGAACTGTTTGTGTGCAGTAGCTCGCACAGTCATGCTAACATTTGTTGCAAGCTTTCAAGATAAAAGTGGGTTAAAGAATGTTGCTCTTTTAATTCTGAAATGTCTCGTATAGCAAAAATGATGACAATAGCAAGTTTATTTGTTGCCACACGGACATTACCTTTCTGCTGAGGATGCAGGATAACTGGCTTCAAAGGCTTCTTGGAGACTTAGCTGTGCTGCGTACTCAACCAGCTGTTCTTCTTCATATTCATCAGCTTCAGTCATTGTTTCTTCCAATGGTCATCTACCTGAAAAGATGTATTTAGACTATATCAAGAGCTGAAGAACCTGATTCTCATAGTGGTAGCCAGGTATAGTGCAGAAGGGTCAAGAATGTTAGATTTAGTCTTTGCAAAAATATTACAATATCATATTATTAAGTACCTTATACCTGGGAGACATTTTATAGAAGAAAATAAAGGAGGATTTTCTATTATTCTAATGTTTTCTCTTGGGGAAGGGAGCCTGTTGCTTTAGCTGCCTGCAGATACTAAAGAAAGCAGTTTCAGGAATGTCTACATATTTTGATAGTGAGATTCAGAATTTCTAGAAGTGGACTGGCCTTATTCAGCATTCTTAAAGATGCTGCAAAGTTCAAGAAATGTGCCATTTAGATAAACAGACTGGTTGAAGGACACTTTCTCAACTAAACCTTAATCAAATCTCATTTAAACAAAAATGATGCACCGTAAGAAGAATTCTCGGTGGAATGCTGCTCTCAGAATAAAACTCTAGAGAATATTTTCTGTGTGGCTGAAAGCTTTCCACTCCACAGCATATGGTTTCTGCATACTTATATGTTTATAAGTGTCAGTGGGACTTTCACCTTTGGTGTTGAAGGCTACAGGTTCTATTCTTAGATCAGGGAGATTGATTGCTGACACTGCAGTGCAGCATAAGGGGGAGTACTGCACTTCGGAGTATGTCATCCCTCAGATGGGATGTTAAACCAAAGCCTCATCTGCTTAAGATGGTGGTAGTTCAGGTGGATGCAAAAGATCCCAGGGCACCTATGCAAAACAGTAGGGTTCCTTCTTTATATACAAATATTTTCAAATGTAAACAAGTTTACATATTCACATATCAGGTTTACATTCCTTCGTCACTTTCAGCTTTTTTGTTTCACATATATATAAGCTATATCTATATTTATATATCACCCACTCCTTTTCCAGAACCACCACTTCATTAATTCATTTTCACACCATATTTGGTATCATCCAATTTCTATTAAACTTAATCTCATTGAGTTTTTCATTCCAAATTGCCCATACAATACAAAATACTTTATTATCTAAATTTTAACATATGTTTGCTTCCATCCTCATAAAACCCATTTTCAATTATATCCATATTTAACTGTTTATAATCCTGTATTTCTTTCAGAATATTTTTCTCTATTCTTTTTTCCCATAACTTTTTTACTCTTTTATATGTCAGAAAAACATGTTCTGCAATTTTTAATTCACCACAAAAAAAAAAAAAAATCCTTTCATTTACTTTTTTATAAAGCATATTTCCTTTTTCTTTCAGTCTAATGATTTGTAACATCCATAAACAATCTTGGCATTCCCCACATTTTGTGCACTATTTCTTTCTTTCTTTCTTTTATAGCCTTTATTTTTTCTTCCATCAGGTGCCCCCATGGATTTACACAATAATTTTACATCATTATGTTTTTGTATCACAATTTCTTATTTTCTTCTACTTATTCTATGTTTAACTTGCATATTTTTATTTTTTCTTGATACATGTTTGTTTTATTTTTCCATTCTCTCTCCCTCTTATTCAGTTTTACTAAATTCTATTCTCTATAATATTTTATTGTAAATAATCTTGCTACCAAATTACTTTCTTTTCCATTTATCCATTTTAGCACCCCGAATAAATGTAATGATGCTCCATATATTATAGGGTTCAATAAACTCAGCCCCTCTTCATCTTTATACATATGTAACACTCCTCTTTTTATCATATGCAGCCTAGACCCCCCAATACATCTAAATATTAGTCCAATAAACTGTTTTTCCAAATCTTTTGGCATCATATATATACACTAGCCACATATACTATTTTTCCATCCATAAAGATCAAATGCACTTTTTTTCGTATCAGATTATCTATATCTACTCCATATAATACTAATTTCTTTTAATTATTGTAAAATTTTCAACCATTATTCCATAAGAACACTCAGTGTACCAAAGTTTATTCCTGATACAGTTATTTCCTTTATTCCAATCTGAATTCCTTTCAGTTTCTCAGCTGAATCCCTTACTTTTTTCTTTATTTATTGACATCTCTATTTCTTGAAAGCTATTATTTTCATTCAAAATCACATCTTCCATCATTTTACTTTCCTTAATCATAAGAATGTCATCCACATAAGATATAATAACTGGATATTCAGTACTATCACTCAGTATATACTCTGCTTTTTCATGCCTTCATTTGTTTTCTTTGTTAGCCAGTTCATAACGATTACAGATAAAATACTACTCCTTGGGCATCCTTGTTATAAACCCCCATTCATCTGTATCTCTTCACTTAACCAATTATTTATCAAAACTCTTATTTTCTATTTTGATACACTGATTTAATTAGTTTTTGTATCTGTTTGACAAAATGATATCGTTATCTTATTTTCCATAATATATCACAATCTGTTGTATCAAATGTTTTATTTATATCTACTACCAATAATTTTGATCCATTACTTTCTTTTTTAACATCATCTATCATTTCTCTAACATGCTTTAGTACTTCCTGACATCCACTTCCTTTAACTTCATAAATATTATCTTCTAACACTGTATATATCTTATTCTCTGTTCTTAATTGCATTATTTTCATAACTATCTTATAATCAGTATTATTTAATATCACCAGTCTCCAATTGTTTATAACAAATACCATCGTTAAATCAGTCAGGATATATACACAACAAGATTTCGTTTCTGCCATGGTTCCATATACTTATACATTAATTAACCTATACTATCTAAACCTGCTGCAGAATTAAGATTTACTTTCTTCATCACCATATCTAATTCCATTAAGGTCATCTGTTTATCTCTGTCTTTATTTCTTTCTGCAAGGCCATGGAACGTATCATCACGGAACTCATAAACAAAGACATTGGTAACCTCCATACTCTGGATCCCACCCAGTTTGGGTTTGTAAAGGCAGATCATGCCTCCTGAACCTGATCGACTTCTTTGAGGCAGTCACCAAAGCCATGGATGAGGGTAAGGTGGTTCACACAGCCTATCTTGACCTCATCAAGGCTTTCGAAACCCTCCTCCATTCTGGAATTATAGCTAAACTCACTAAACTAGGTATAAATCCCTACATCACAAGATGGGTTGCCAACTGGCTCACTGACAGAACCCACACTGTAAAAGTTGCAGACTCCAAATCTGACCTCAAAACAGTGACAAGTGGAGTACCACAGGGTTCCATCCTGGAACCTCTCCTATTTGGTATCTACTTCTCTGAAGTACAGGCTAACACAGAAGGCCTCTGGCTAACGAAGTTCGCAGATGACTGCAAACTAGGAGCCATAGTCAAGTCCCCAAATGATGTGGACATCCTACAGAAGGGCCTCACTGAGACAGATGCCTGGTGTCAGAGCCATGGCCTCAAGCTCAATGCCAAAAAGTGCAGTGTCATCCCCTTTGGTAAAAACTCTGTACCCATGAACTACCACATAGGCAGCAATCTAATTAACACCGAATGCGTGATAAGAGACATTGGGACCCAGGTGGACAGTAGTCTCTCCTTTGATTGTCACATCGCCACAGTAGTCAGGAAGTCCTTCTACATGGCACACCTCATCATAAAAGGGTTCTCATCCAGGAAAAAAGAGGTCATTGTTCCCCTCTACTCATCACTCATTAGACCCATTATAGAGTACAACGCCCCTTTTGGAATATACCTCACAAGACATCTGCAGCAGCTGGAAAGGCCACAGAAGTACCTCACAAAGAGGACTACTGGCCTCAAACAAATGCCCTACACTGACCGCCTCAATAAACTCCAGCTTTACTCCATAGCATATCACCTACTCTGAGGTGATCTCTGCCTAACATATAAAGCTATATCAAACCCAGAGCTGTTAGACATGCTACACCTAAAGAAATCCCAATCCCTCCGAGCTACACGGTCTAGGGACCTAAACCTTGTCACCACAATAAACAGGACATGCTGGAGGGATAGATTCTTGTCCCAGAGACTTCCTATACTATGGAACAAGCTACCCATCTATGTCAAGCAAAGTTCTTCATTAGCACTCTTCAAGAAAAATCTTGATGAGTGGATGGGAAATAGGAAATACACCCCGGGGATCACTTCTGTGTCTCTGCTCAACAGTGGCACAGGAAAATAACTTTCTTGGGTGGCATAAACTATGGAATCTTGCTGGCTAGGCTTATGTAGGCCCTTGGGACGATAGCCTAATACCTACCTATGAACCTATGAACCTATGAATCACTTAATGTTCCATTCATTTTCACTTTTTATTTCTCTTTTCCTTATCAAGTCTTTAACATACTGTACTACAATTTCTGTAATTCTGCTTTGTTATTTTTCCACGTTCCCTTTTTTATTTTTCATTTCCCTCATTATACCACTTTCTTCTTTTGCCATTTTGCTTAAATAAGGAAATGCTTCTTCCTTTTTTCATTGCAGAAAATCTTTGTTTATATGACAATCCCTTTATTTTTTTGGTTTTGTTTATATATCTTTCTTCCTCTTTTCTATAATATACATTCTCATTTCTTTCCAAACTTTGCAATACCTCACTCTGCATTTCCATATATTCTTGTTTTTCTTTTTGTCTTAATCCATGTTCCCATTATAAATAATTTATTTTATATTTCTCTTTAAATACTAACCATCATTGCCCAATTATTATAAAAAGTTCTCATCGTTACATGATCATTCTGTAATTTACATAGGTTGCCATTTTTTTCATTCCGCACTTTCTCTTTTATTCTTTTAATTACTTTTCCAATTTTCATATGTTCTTTATTTTCTTCAGTTTCTATCCATATTGCCAAGTGATCTGAAAAGCCTGTTATTACTGCTTCTTCTATAATTATTTTATACGTTTAGAAACTAGAAAAAGACAGTCAATCTCTGTTTTAACATTTTTCTGCTATATGTTATTGTGTTTATATTCTCTAATACCTACCAAATTTCCACATTTCATAATCTCTCTCATTATTTTCTTCTCTGGTACATCTTTTTTTCTTTATATTCCTTAAATCACAAGTAAAATCATTTAAAATTATGATATCCATATTTACTATGATATATCTTTAAACAACTTTTCTCTCTCCTTATATGATGCATATGCATATACTGGTATAATTCTATAGACACTATTTTCCCATCTTACATCTACTACTACTAATTGTTCCTAATCTTACTAAAGTAAAATCTAATACCAGAATTGCTGTATTATATAACACTGCTATTCCTGAACAAGTTTCTTATTTCTTTTTAGTCTGTTTGTAATCATTCTTCATTTGTTAAACCTCCAACATCTTCTAATATTGCAATATCTACTTCACAGTTATTACACCACTCTAATACCCAATTATTCTTACTAAATGTTTTATACTATTAACTTCTAAAATCTCAGATTATTTGCTTCTCTTCATTTAATTTGTATGAAATCATGTACTTTTATCCATTTCCTTTCTTTTTCACCTTTAATCCTAATCCTTGACATTTTCCTTTTCCATCTTTCACTCTTTTTCCAGTAGAGTTTTTTTTCTTATTGACTGCCTTCAATTCAAAGTCCCCCTCATCACTAACTTCTAACTCAATTTCTAATTCACTTTCTTTTCTTTTTTTTCTGAATCTTGTAAATCATTATTTGACTTTTTTACGCAGTCATCCTCTTCCTCTTCCTGTGGTTTTAATCCCTTGCTTCTTTCATTATCATTTACATTTTCTTATAAACATATTTTTTTTTATTTTTTACAATCCACCCATAGATGCCCTGTCTGTTTAAATTTATAACATTCCATTTTTTATTTTTTTGCATCATGTCCAAATTCCTCACATATAAAACATTTCTTTTTATCAAATTATCCACAAAACATCATTCTTTTCAACAAAACAAAAACAAACAAACAAACAAAAACAAAACAAAAAAAAATTTCAGTTGCACCCAGTATTTTACAACAGCTCTATTACCTTCAACATTAGTCAGACTTGTAATATGTAAAATTCTATCATTTTCTGTTTGCAGTGTAATATTGCAATCCCAACCCTCAGTCCATAATACTCTGTTATCCAATACTTTTAAAATACTTATAACCTCTTTACATAAGCCCTTTAATAAATGTTTTTAACAGTTTCTCAGTCAGTCTTTGTTTGAAACTGTATATGCACTTTCCTTTGTGCTTCACAATAAAAAGTCTTAACAATATACTTATTCCATGGATATATGTATTTTTTATTACATCTCTCAAAAATGTGTCTAGCCCTGCAGCAGACTCAAAAATCACAGTTTGTCTCCCTTTTTATTAAAATAAATTGTCTTACCTCTTGTGCCTTTATTCCTAAAGGCGTGATCACTGTCCCGTATTTCATACCTGTCCACCACCTTCTCCTTCTCTTCTTTATTTTGTATACATACAATATACTTCTTTTTTTCTGTTTCTTCTGCCTTCATAGTCTTTCTTTTCCCTTCTCTCTTTTCCTTCACTACTTCTGCAAACTTTTTCCTATTTATCTCTTTTGTCTCCTCTTTTTGGATCTTTTCCACAATTTGACCCCGTGCTAAATCTTTTCTACTCTCTGGTTCATTTTCCTCCATCAAGTCCATGACTAAAACATCATTCAACTCTCCTGACTGGAAGGTTGTAACCACAACATCCACTTGTGATTGCTTGTCTCCCCACAAACTATTAAACAACTCCTTTTGGAATAGCTCCCCCAAAACCTTCACAGCACCTTCTGCCATTTCCTTGTGTTCTAAAAATCTCTCTGAACTATTTTGAAACTCCTCTATGGAACCAACATTCACCTAAGCTGCTGTCTCACTAGATGCCATTCCAGACTGTTCTACCCAGTGGCCACTGCACTGGGAACAAAACATACACACACATTTGTAGGGCTTACGGACCACTAGTGCCATAATGAGTAGGGGTTCTTAATTGATTATAACTTCTATACACTATTTAAGTTACATACGTCATGTACATTGTCTATCTTTTTTTCTTTATATCCCTTAAATCACAAGTAAAATCACTTGTAATTATAATATCCATATTAACTATGATATATCTTTAAACAACTTTTCTCTCTCCTTATATGATACATATGCATATAGTGGTATAATTGTATAGATGTTATTTTCTCATCTTACATCTAGTACTAATAATTGTCCTAATCACTAAAGTAAAATCTAATACCAAAATTGCTGTACTGTATAATACTGCTATTCCTGAACAAGTTTCTTCTCCCAAATTCCAAATTATGCCTCCTCTCTGTTTTGTTTGTAATCCTTCTTCCTTTGTTAAACCTCTAACATCTTCTAATATTGTAATATTCACATTTATTACACCACTTTACTACCCAGTTATCCTTACTAAATGTTTTATACTATTAACTGCTAAAATCTAAGATTATTTGCTTCTCTTCTTTTGGTCTATATGAAATTATGTATTTTTATCCATTTCCTATCTTTTTAAATTTTAATCCTAATCCTTGAAATTTTCCTTTTCCATCCTTCACTCTATTTTCCAATATAGTTTTTACTTATTGACTACCTTCCATTCAAAGTCCCCCTCATCACTAACTTCTGACACAATTTCTAATCCACTTTCTTTTTTTTCCTTTTTTTTCTTAATCTTGTAAATCATTATTTGACTTTTATACACAGACATCCTCTTCCTCTTCCTATAGTTTTAATTCCTTGCTTCTTTCATTATCATTTACATTTTCTTATAAACATATTTTTTCTTTTTGTTCTTTTTTACAATTCACCCATAGATGTCCTGTCTGTTTACATTTATAACATTTCATTTCCCATTTTTTTGCATCATGTCCAAATTCCTCACATATAAAAATTTCTTTTTGTCACTCACAATTATCCACAAAATGTCCTTCCTTTCAAAAAAAAAAAAACAAAAAAAAAAACAAACAAACATGTTTTCGGTTGCACCCAGTATTTTACAACAGTTCTATTATCTTCAACATTAATAATACTTGTAATATGTATAATTCTATCATTTCCTGTTTTCAGTGTAACATACAATCCCAACACCAAGTCCATAATACTCTATTATCCAATACTTTTAAAATACTTTTAACCTCTTTACATAAGCTCTTTAATAAATGTTTTTAACAGTTTCTCTGTCCCTGAAATTGTATATGCACTTTCCTTTGGGCTCCATGATAAAAAAGTCTTAACAATATATTTATTCTATGGATGTATGTCTTTTTTATCATATTCTCCCCAAAAATGTCTTTAGTTCTGCAGCTGACTCAAAAAATGTCACAGTTTTTCTCCTTTTTTCATTAAAATAAATAATCTTACCTCTTGTACCTTTATTCCTAAAGGCGCAATCACTGTCCTGTATTTTATACTTGTCCATCTTCTTCTCCTTCTTTTCTTCAGTTTATATACATACAACATACTTCTTCTTTCCTGTTTTTTCTGCCTTCATATTCTTTCTTTTCCCTTCTCTCTTATCCTTCACTGCTTCTGCAAACTTGTTCTTATTCATCTCTTTTGCCTCCTCTTTTTGGATCTTTTCCATAATTTTCCCCATGCTAAACCTTTTCTACTTTCCGGTTCATTTTCCTCCATCAAGTCCATCAATAAATCATCCTGCAACCCTTCTGACTGGAGGGTTGTAACCACAACATCCATTTGTGATTGCTTGTCTCCTCACAAACTATTAAACAACTCCTTCTGGGAAAGCTCCTCCAAAACCTCCACAACACCTTCTGTCATTTCCAAAACTCCTCTATGTAACTAGCATTCACTTCAGCTCCTGTCTCACTAGCTGCCATACCACACTGTTCTCCCAGCCGCCACTGTACTGGGAACAAAACATACGGACTCATACACTCGTAGGACTTACACACCACTAGTGCCATAATGTGTAGAGCTTCTTTATTGATTATAACTTCTATGCACTATTTACATTACATACATCATATACATTATTTATAATTATTTACATTTTACACTTACAATATAGGTTCATAGGTTCATAGGTTCATATTAGGCTATCTGCCCTAGGGCATTTATAAGCCTAGCCAGAATGTGTTTGGCTTTCGCCACCCATTTTAAATTTATTTTGCTATGCCCTTTTTCGAGGATAGTATAGGTTTGCAGTTAAATATTCTTTAATTATTTCCCCCACCCTTTTTTCCACAACAAAAAATGTATCTCCTTCTAAATATCCGATAATACCCATTTCCCATTAAATTTTAGTTCATTCAGCCTCTCATTCTATATTGTCCATAAAACATAATTGTCCTTCATCTTTTTTTTGTTTCCTGTTTCCATAATACCCATAGTGTATCATATACATAATTATATCCTCTCCACTTTTAAAATCTTCTAATATCTTATTTTCCCACACTTTTTCCCACAATTCTTTCACTCTCATACATTTCAAAAAATCATGTTCTGTTATTTCAGTTTCCCCACAATAATTACACACACTCTCTTGAATCCTTCTATAAGGCATATAGGTAATTTGCTTATTGTCAGTCTCCATGTAAAGTCTTTACATTCATAAATCCTTTTACACTATAACAATTTTATTCTAATTGCATTTCTTTTTTTATTTTCTAAATGCTTCATGGGTAAATATAACAGTGTTTACTCATTATATTTGAATGGCATTCTTTTCTCCCACCCCCACATTTTATATATTTTTCCATAACAGAATTGTATTCTGATACTCTTTTTTTTATATCTTCATGTATATTATTCTTCCATCTTTTCCCAAATATTATTTTCTCCAAAACATTTTGTATTTAATTTTTATCATAACATCTACTAAATTCATATTTTCTTCTTTTAATCCTACCATCACCTTATAAAGATTCAAAGAATCTGCATGTATAATAGGGTTAATTGGTGCTGCGGTAGCGTTGTCGCCTCACAGTAAGACGTTGTCCTGTTCGATTCTCAGCTAAAGCGTCTTCTGTGTGGAGACATGCGTGAATGGGCGTACCTTCATTGAAGGTTGTGCGTCAGGCCTGCCCAGGAAAAAGACAGATGCTGTACTTTGAAAAAAATACATGATTAACACAAGAGAGAGAGAGAGAGATAGAGAGAGAGAGAAGAAAAAAGAAAATATATTAAAGTCCTTAATCAACCTATAATTAAACAAAATGAAATTATGGCTCATTACAGAATTTTCTCAAATAACATTAGAATGATTTCTGAAATCTTAAAAACCTAGAAAGATAACTCAAAGTGGAACAGAGTGCTATAGGAATAGTATGTTAGGACAGGAATGTAGGCAAAAGTGTGAAGAGAAAAAAATGCGTTAAACTACTTGCATCTGAGAGGAAGGAAGCGCTAAATTGTCAGTATCTGGCATTTTGGGAATAGTGATTCCAATAAAATAACTAAACAAATTACAATATACCATACTATAACAGTGATGAACAGAATACTGTCTAGGGGTTCTCAAAGTTTATGTACAGTATATAGTTACCAGATATTATTTTCTATGGAGCCCAGAAGAATGCTCTCAGTGCATTCAAATTCTGAGAAAAAGAAAAGGTCCTGGTAATAAAAGAAAACTACAAACACCTAAAGAAATTCCTGTTATACTCATTTTATCCTGCTCCAGGTATCCCAGCCCACTTCAGCCTTAAGAAATCCTTAACTTCTAGCATGGATTCCCAAAATACATTTCCCCTCTGGATGCCTCAAGCCTGTCCCCCTCTCTCTCTCACTCACACTTGGGGAAAGACATTATGGCTTACTCTTTTGCCCACTCAAGCACCCTTGCTGAGAGAGCATGCATTTACCTACTGGGGAATGGAGAGGGGCACAGTGCTGAGGATGTGGCCCATTCGCACAGAGCCAGTTACCCCACTTGGAGTCCTCCCACATTCCTTCTCAGTCTCCAGCAGTGTTGTCCATCAAAGATGCAGAACCATGAACTCACTGATGATTCCTACAGCCTCTCACCTTCTGCCAAGAGGAGAGGACCAAGATCTGCTCCTGGCTTCTGTTCTTCCTGTATGCCAACCTACCCCACAGCCCTAGCTTCTACTCAGACTTGGTTTCATGCCATGGGACTGCCTTTTGGACTCGTCCATTTTCCTGTCATTTAAAAAATTAAAAGAGCAAGACAAAGTAACATCTACTAAATTCATATTTTCTTCTTTTAATCCTACCATCACCTTATAAAGATTCAAAGAATCTGCATGTATAATAGGGTTAATTGGTGCTGCGGTAGCGTTGTCGCCTCACAGTAAGACGTTGTCCTGTTCGATTCTCAGCTAAAGCGTCTTCTGTGTGGAGACATGCGTGAATGGGCATACCTTCATTGAAGGTTGTGCGTCAGGCCTGCCCAGGAAAAAGACAGATGCTGTACTTTGAAAAAAATACATGATTAACACAAGAGAGAGAGAGAGAGAGAGAGAAGAAAAAAGAAAATATATTAAAGTCCTTAATCAACCTATAATTAAACAAAATGAAATTATGGCTCATTACAGAATTTTCTCAAATAACATTAGAATGATTTCTGAAATCTTAAAAACCTAGAAAGATAACTCAAAGTGGAACAGAGTGCTATAGGAATAGTATGTTAGGACAGGAATGTAGGCAAAAGTGTGAAGAGAAAAAAATGCGTTAAACTACTTGCATCTGAGAGGAAGGAAGCGCTAAATTGTCAGTATCTGGCATTTTGGGAATAGTGATTCCAATAAAATAACTAAACAAATTACAATATACCATACTATAACAGTGATGAACAGAATACTGTCTAGGGGTTCTCAAAGTTTATGTACAGTATATAGTTACCAGATATTATTTTCTATGGAGCCCAGAAGAATGCTCTCAGTGCATTCAAATTCTGAGAAAAAGAAAAGGTCCTGGTAATAAAAGAAAACTACAAACACCTAAAGAAATTCCTGTTATACTCATTTCATCCTGCTCCAGGTATCCCAGCCCACTTCAGCCTTAAGAAATCCTTAACTTCTAGCATGGATTCCCAAAATACATTTCCCCTCTGGATGCCTCAAGCCTGTCCCCCTCTCTCTCTCTCACTCACACTTGGGGAAAGACATTATGGCTTACTCTTTTGCCCACTCAAGCACCCTTGCTGAGAGAGCATGCATTTACCTACTGGGGAATGGAGAGGGGCACAGTGCTGAGGATGTGGCCCATTCGCACAGAGCTAGTTACCCCACTTGGAGTCCTCCCACATTCCTTCTCAGTCTCCAGCAGTGTTGTCCATCAAAGATGCAGAACCATGAACTCACTGATGATTCCTACAGCCTCTCACCTTCTGCCAAGAGGAGAGGACCAAGATCTGCTCCTGGCTTCTGTTCTTCCTGTATGCCAACCTACTCCACAGCCCTAGCTTCTACTCAGACTTGGTTTCATGCCATGGGACTGCCTTTTGGACTCGTCCATTTTCCTGTCATTTAAAAAATTAAAAGAGCAAGACAAAGTGTACTTCATTGACCCTGTACATGTACCAGAGCACAGTGACTTAAATGTTATAAACAGCCCATATCTACAAACAGGGTAAAACAACACACATGGAGGAAAAGTGCTACTAATGAAAGGAATTATTAAAAACAATTTAAAATAACTCTTTTAAATAAATCCAACATATAATGGTAATAAATCTCAATATCTGCGGTGGTGCAGCGGTTAGCATTGTCACCTCACAGCAAGAGGTTCTCCAGTTCGATTCTTAGTTGGGAGCACCTTCTGTGTGGAGTCTGCATGTCTTCCCCGCAGCTGAGTGACATTTAAAGAGATGCAGGTAGGTGCGTGCGTGAATGGGTGTGCCTTCGTTGAAGGCTGGGCATTGGGTTGGCACCTCAGCACCGTAAAAATCTACTGCCAATCATAAACGGACCGGTGTTCTGCTGTGGCGACCCCTAACTGGGAAAAGCCAAAAGACATTACTATAATAGTAATAAATCTCTTTGGATGATGGGGGTCTATATTAAATTGTTGAAGTTCCACAACTTTGAATGACTAAACATCGACCACTAGTGATCGAAGTTGTAGAACATCGAACAACACAAGAACAAGACAAAAAAAAGGAAAGAAAAGTAAAAGGGTTTAAAGGGGGCAAACCCCCTGCACCCCCACACCCCCCACTACTTAAATATACCAACTCCGAGATCGCGCTACAGTGTAGCGAAGGGAAATCTTCCATTTCTGCACCATACTCCATTAAAGTGAGATCTCGGAGTTGGTATATTTAAGTAGCAGGGGGTGTGGGGGGTGCAGGGGGGCTTGCCTCCCTGCTTAAAGCAGTTTCTTTTTTTTTATCTGATATTCGATGTTTCAGAACTTCAATCATATGAGGTTGACCATATGGTGTTCGAAGTTCTGAACTTCGATTATCTGATATAGACCCGAAATCATGGTACTTTTAGCTTTGCTCACAAATCAGCACAAATAGCAACTACCATTAGGTTTACGAGAATTAACTGCACCTCCTAAGAACAATACTGCACTAAACATTTTTATTAGGGTGGTATTCACAGTCTTAGCACTTAGGCATAGAGAGAAATTACACTGGCCACACTTAATCACAGCTTCAGCGTAATGCATAGACTGTAGCTATATTTAATAGTAACAGTTTGAAAATAGTTTGGAAGAACTTATGCAAACCAGGCACTAATAACATGTAAATATGGACTGTATGAACATTTTCTGACTCTTTTATGTAAATGATGCTCATTTCTCAACTCTTTGCAAGCCACTGTCGCTTTTCCATATGCATTTGCACTGTGCACATAAGTCTTACAGAAAGGAACGTTGCACAACTTCTACCTACTTTGCAATTAGTGCAGTTGCTTCCTACAGCTACTAGACTCTCTGCCTCCACTTATGTCCCAAATGTCACAGTATAACACAGTAAAATCAGTTATTGACTAACCTCTCCACTGCATGACTCTGGTTGCTGTATTGTCAGATGGTATTGGTTTGCACATTACCGCCAGTGAGTCCAATAATATCCATGTCAGCATCAAATGCCAAAGGGCTGTGCTTATAAGTCTTGCATAAAGCTAAGTCAAGCCTTTTCTATATAATTTGCAATCAGACTGTTTATTACGAAAAATAAGAAAGTTTTCCTTTTGATTTTACAGCTCAGTACTATTATTTGCAATGGTCAAAAGTTCAAGGGTTTACATGATTGCATGCCTCAGCACTCTTTGTCCACTTTGGCCATACTTTCCCAAAGAGAGATTTCCCATATGTTCTCGGAGCATCCATAAGGATGTGATTCTCTTCAGGACTGAAGTTATCTCTCCTGTGTCTTGTTCACATATTGTGACAAAACTGTCACAATGACACCTGCCATCTTTGTATGATACCTGTAGTAAATGTGGAACATGAATGTTGCTCTATTAGAAAAGTGCAGATAAAGATAATATAAATATGCCTTGCAGCACTAGTTCTGAATTGTGGTTTTTCAATATCCGGCCCATATTACCTGCATTATGTTGGCCTCTCCTGCAGCACTTATGGATAATCATGTATGTGTTTGGTGGGAGTATGTGCTAGTCAGTAGAGTTGTTGTTGTGTCTTTCGGCTTTTCCCGGTTAGGGGTCACCACAGCGGAACTCTGGTCTGCTAATGATTGGCAGTAGATTTTTACATGCCAAGTTGCCGGCCCTGATGCATAACCTTCAGCGAAGGTATGCCCATTCACGCATGTCTCCACACAGAAGACGATCTAGCTGAGAATCGAACAGGACAACGTCTTACTGTGAGGCGACAACGCTACCGCAGCACCACCACCACCGCAGTTGTGCTAGTCAGTAGAGTTATGTATTTAATTCTTTAGCTGAAACCACATGACATTTACTGTTCAACTGCTATTACCAAATGAGATTGACAATTGCCAGCAGTAAAGCACGTTGACTCATTCATAATCATGTCATGCATAAGCCATGAAAATTGTCATGTTTTACCAGAAAAGCAAGGATACTGTTCAAAGGATGAAAATGCATTGCAGTGAGCACTGCCTTTTTGACTTATTTCTGCTCCCCCTGTTGCATTGAAATTATTTTCATTTTTATGTGTTTTTCCTCGGCTGTCAGTGCAGTGTACAACTCTGTGCAGCTTAAAATGGCAGGCTAAGGTTAATTGGCATAAGCTGAGGCTGTTTTATGAAGTTATTATGTAAATGAGGCTCAGCCATGCTGAGCTTTATGAATCGCATCGTAGGTCACATGTACCCCATTCTATAGGTGTAAATGCATTTGTGACCTTATGTACATAAGCTTCTTCTACTTATAACTACACTATTTATAATACATTTTACACTGTCTGGGATAAACAGATCTGCTGTGGGTGTTTCTGCGGAGGACTGTGATTTTCATTAATCAGCACTGTTCATTTACTCTTAGCTGATTTGCATATAGGTGTAGTACCACTCTTCGATGGCTGCCCTTCTGCATATGCTAGCCATTGGACAATAGTTGTCTATCCTTAAATCATTTACTATAATCTCTTAAAGGCTCCAGAGCAACTACTCAAATCCTGTTTGCCTGTAGCATAGTAAGGGCTTTATCTCTTTACCCCCACAGAGTTTATTGTGGCTCTTTCAGTTTTGAACACTAATGGGGAGAAAGGAAAAGCTAAAAAACACCATGACTGACCCCATACTGTACACTACAGGATGTGTTGTTAACAACACATACAAGCTTACAGGCACAAAATAGGAAGTTACGTGAGGGGAATACCAGACACATTTTATCGCTGAGCTCAATAGACTTGGCCTCAGTTGTGTGTGTGTGTGTGTGTGTGTGTGTGTGTGTGTGTGTGTGTGTGTGTGTGTGTGTGTGTGTATGTGCATGTGTGTTTACTTCTACCCATAGAAGGATTTCTGTGGAGGAATCCTCAGCATTTTCAAAAGGAAGAAGATTTCTTTAGTACAGTATAGGTGCTATCCAGCTACCCTGTGAGATATCCTTGATAATATCCATCCAGACTGTCAGACTAATCCCAAAGCTAACATACTGCGTCCTGTAATTTTATCAGTGTTTTAATAACTGACATTGAATACACTTCATTTGTTAGTTATGTCCTTAAGAGGAAAAGTGTTAAATACCATTGCAAAGTCAAAATACGAAATAGGTACTATTAGTTCTATAGAGTGTGCTACTGTTAACTCTACAAAGAATGCTATGATATTCAAAAGACAAAGTTGCCTCTTATCAAGCCATAGTCTATCCCCATCAGAAGTGTGTGTCTGATTCATTCTATTTAACTTCTGGTATTGCTCTCCAAGATTTATGTAGAATATCTGTCAGGTTGGGGGATCAAAGATGGTCGTCAGTCGGTAAACACGTACTCCTCGTACCTCCTGTCATAAATCTATATATAAACTGAAGAAGCAAGCATTAACAAATAGTAATTGACAGAAGTTAGTATAATATCGTTAATATTAAAAGAGAGCTGGTCTGAATAGCTTATCCTAAAAAAATCCTGCACAGCTGAGAAAAACAAATTTAAATCAAGTTCGCTCCAACGATCCCTGCCACGTGTATACAGGCCTGCGCACCTTTGGAAATAAAGAAAAAGAGGAAAGCGAAAATCAACAAATTAAATATCATGTCGAGTGAAATGGAACAGAAGGAGCCTCAAGTATCCAAAATACGTTTATCTCAAATAGCCTCTCCTGAAAAAGAAATTATTACCAAAAGACAAAGAATACTAAACAACAGCAAGAAATACTGAGACCAAATTTAAAAACAAAACCTGGCCAGCCTTATAGTTTAGACGAGCTGAAGTCTGTGCTCCAACCCTTGCAAGCAGAAATACAGAACTCCTCAGCAAAGCTAACGTGCTTCGGAAACAGTCTGGACGAAATAGTAAGCAGACTTGAGCAAACAGAAGCAAAAGCACTAAATAATGAAATAAAAATTGAAGAATTACAAAAAGACCTAAAAATAAAAGAATCTTCCACAAACAGAATCCAGCAAAATTAATAGACCTGGAGCCCAGAAGCAGAAGAAATAATATTCTTATAAGAGGTGTTCCTCAAAGTTATGAACAATCCCAGCTACAAAAATGTCTTAAAAGAAATTTTCGTGGCATTGCTTGACAATAAAGAGTTGGATCAAGAAATTATTATAGAGAGCTCATCGAGTGATACGTAAATCACAAACTGATGGAAACCGTAGACAAATATATGCTACAATTCTTAACCTCCTAGATGTTCAAAAAAGAAGCTCAGCAGCAAAATCCAAAAAATATATACAATGGAAGGGTCGCAAAATAACCTTTGCTCAAGACCTTCTACTACAAATTAAACAAAAAAGACAATTGCTTTCTCCTTACTGTGCATACTTAATTAACAAGAAAGTCAAATTTCAGATGAAATACCCTGCTATGCTGATCTTCCAATTTAAAGATAAAAAATACCAAATAAACTCACCAGAAGAGGCCAAATCCGCTTTCCTCCAGGTTTTTAATGAAGTTTCTCATTCTTGAAGATTGAGGGAGAAGGCTTTGTCTTCAGATTGGTTTGAAAATCTTACAGATTAAAAAGTATTAAATAAAGTGTAGAAAAATATATTCAAATAAAAATAAGAATCTCCATTAAAAAATGATTCTGTTGCAATGTTCTAGAGGAACCGGAAATTAATGGAAATGAAGAGAGAGACCAAGCAGAACAAAAGCTTCTTTTTTGTGTTGTCAGTACCACACATATTAATGCAACAGATCTTCTATTTCCTTCTTAAAGGCCTTCATGATGGCTATGCAATGAAACTTAGAATGGTGCACCTTTTGGAACAAACTGGGACTGTCGCATTTAGATGGAAGGATTTTGTTTCTCTTTTTTAAGATTTGGATCTGAAGGGGCAAGATGGCTGCACACTGAGTAACAGCTTGTTTCTAGCTCTCCCAGTGTGAAAACAGAAACACACTAGAGAAGGCCAGCAGACTTGTGTTTATCGCTGAATTTCAGTAACTGGCTAGTAAGTATATTGCCTGGATGCCAGGAAAAAAGAAATACAGAAGATCTGGAAAAAATCAGCTACAAAAAACTGAGGAATAAACCCTGACTAGGGAGAATTCTGCAGCTGTTCAACAAAAAGTAATGCAACCTTCAGACATGACTTCCAGTAACCTACAGGATGCTATAACACAACTGCATACAGACCTGGTTAAAATAAAAAAGACTGATGGAATATATCAACACAAACAACGAAAGCCTGGAACAAATGGAAGGAGCTTTAAACAGATATTCAGATGAGATGATAAAGCTGCAAAAATCAGAGGTTAAAATGAAGAAAAGCCTGGCTGAATATGAGACTGCTCAGGAAGAGATGTTTCAAATAGAGGACAGTAGGGAAAACTTGAGATTTTCACCTATATCAGAGTAGCTGGAAAGGACAGACTGCATTAAATTTATGAAAGCACAAATAAGCAATTGGACTGGTATTCCACAGCAGGACTTATTAGTTGAAAGGGCACATCATGTCTATGCTCCAAATCTAGCTTTAAGAAAGCAACCTAGACCTTTAATAGTAAGGCTGCAATCCTACCAGCAGAAAGAGTTGATTTTGTCAAAACTGTGGCAGAAGGACCAAATACTAAACGTAGGAGACAGCAGAGTGTTTGTGGTGATTGATTACTCATTGCACACCAGGCAAAAAAGAAGTAAATTCATTCCTCTATTCAGAGAATGTTGAGATACAGGTGTGAGATTCAAACTGCTGTATCTAGCTGTCCTCAAGGTATTCTTCCCTGGAGGGACAAAATCATTTTTTGATGACATGCATGCTAAGCAGGAAATACATAAGTTTGTCCAACAAAAACTGAGCTGTGAAACAGAAGGACATTCAGCTTCTTGCTCCTCTGGTAATAAAGACCACAGAGAGACTACATGTGTGAACCCTTTTCCAGTATTTCAATGGAAATGCTGGATAGAAGGAAGGGAGCACAAGATTTGACTAGAAGAATTCAGAGTATGTTGGAAATTAAGCAGAGACTGGATTTGGGTGATGGAGAACAGTAATAAAATCAGTAACTTAATGTGGGATTACAATGCAATAATTATATTTGTGAAATATAACAGCATAAGAAAATCTGGAAATATTGGACTTCTTCAAAATCTGTTTGCTGAGTGGGGGACTCTAAAGTGTATGCCCTACTTCATGTCATTAATGTTCAGAAAAATGCTTTGGGGAGGGGAAGAGAGGGGTAGAACGCTGAATGTAAGTAAAGGAAACACTTTCTTTTCTTAATAGTACTGTAGCTGTGTTGCATGGTTTTCTTTGAATGCTATTTTTGGGTGTAATGGGGATTGTATACAGATGATGTTTTTATTTTTCTCTCCTCTTCTATTTTTCTTCTTGTGCAGTTTTGAGAAACATATGCAATGTAATGATAAGAAAAAAATGGAAAAGGGAGGCTGGTTAAGGGGGCATGACACAGTTGAAATTAATGTGCTTGCATGGGGAAATGACTGATTAAGGACCTTTGTTTTAAGACAGACAGCAAATAAATGAAAAAGAATATTGAATATTATGTCTTTCTTTTCTAGCACTTGCATATTTTATATTAAGTAGCATTTCTGCAGCTGGTCTTCATGCCTCCATGGAGAAAATCTGATAAAGAGAAACTGGAGACAGTCTGGTGGAAGGGGACTGGCTGAGGGAAAAGAAAAAAGAACAGAGAAATTGACTAGGACATAATGTCCCCTGAAAACAATCAGGGGGTTTCTTCTCAGGATACAAAATTAATAAAGATAAAACAGAGGCAATAGCGGTAAATTATGTATCCACACATGAACTGGTCCAACAATATCCATATTTATGGGGGCATGATAAAATGAAGTATTTAGGAGCATGGCTTAGAAATTACTCTGTTGTGGCAGCTAAGGATATGTGGGAAGAGAGTAAATAGAAGATAACACAAAAAATGAGAAGTGTACCTTTTGTTATATGGATATGGATGCTAAGATAGAAGCCATTAAAATGTTTTTAGTCCCTTTAGTCTTATACACAGGTGAGGCATACTTTTATCAACTGGAGGAGAAGTTGTGGATAGCAATTAAAAAGAGTTGAAGGATTTGATCAGGGAAGGGAAGACAGCAAGGGTCAAGTGGGATAAACTGATTCTACCAATAGAACAAAGCAGAGTAAGATTACCTAATGTGAGAGGGTATTGTAGAGCAACACAGTTAAGGTTGTTATACATAGAACAAGTAGAAAACTGTAATTCAAAGTAGAAAGGAATGATGCTGACACAGGGAGGAAGCTCAAGAAATAAGGAGAGATTGGGATTTTGGATTTAGACTCTTAAGGAGAGCAACCAAAATGATACAGAGTATTATATTCATAAAATAGCAGGGAGTTTTCTAAGAACCAA
This sequence comes from Protopterus annectens, assembly GCF_019279795.1. NCBI lineage: Eukaryota > Metazoa > Chordata > Ceratodontiformes > Protopteridae > Protopterus > Protopterus annectens. Next base: position 1,466,914,834 of record NC_056745.1, on the reverse strand, counting down.
ACCAGCACGAGAATGGAGAAAATAAATTTTGCCCACAGGGATGACTGTGTTGAGAGATACAGATAACAGGCAAGAGGGGGATGGAATTTATTAGAGAAAACTGACAAAGGAACCAAGATATTGGGAGCAAATAAACAGAAAGGGAAATGTAATAGAATTGGGAAGAAACTGAGAATTTATTTGGACTAGAGATTAGAGATTGCCTTCCCTATAAAGGATTGATATCAGAGTAAAGACAAAGAAAAAGAAATAGGGGGTTCCCTAAATGAAAGACTAGCACTGGTAGAGTTTTTAATAGAATCTAGAACAGAAGCTGCCATTAAAAAATGAATAATTAGTAAAGCATACAAAATATTGCATGCTAAATATAAGAATCAATCAGAGGAGCTTAGAAAGGATTGGGAAGAGAGACTGGATAAGCAATTCACAAAGAGACAATGGGGGATATATGTATATCTCCCAAATATGCAACAAAGTCTAGAAGAGTTAAGATCTTTGCCTGGAAGTGTTTACATATGTATTTTTATACCTCATGTAGACTCTAAAGAATTTTTCCTCAGGAGGATAGCAAATGTTGGAGGTGTGAGGGGCAAGAAAGAGGTAGCTGAGAACATATTTTTTGGGAGTGTAATGAGCTGGCAGACTTTAGGGTTTCCGTGCAGACCGTTCAGTTGGAGATGCTGGGTGAGGAGAATGGACTGACTGTGGAGATGATTTTTTTGAGTTATGATACAGAACTGGAATTGCCTAGAGCCTTGCTGAGTCTAACTACGGTGGCTGCCAAAAAAGCAATTACTAGGAAATGAAAATCAAAGTCTAAACCAACTTTACTAGAAGTAGAGGATACAGTAACAGAGATAAAACAACTGGAATTGGGATCTTTAGAAAAGGGAAGGAGCAAACTACATAGGAAACAACTGGAATTGTGGGAACAATATATACAGAGCAGGAATGAAGTTTAAGAGGCAGGATTTGAGTGAGCTATATAATGCTTAATTGACATTGACTGGATGGTTTATAAGTGATGTATAATGTTTACAACTACAGTTGTTTCAATGGTGTCTGTGATGTAAACTGTTTGCAACTAAAGTGGTATCATTTTGTATGTTTTTTTTTATTTATATAAATGTAAGATTGCCTTTGTCATATGTGAAATTTTAATAAAGATGTCTGGAGAAAAAAAAAAGATTTGGATCTGAGAATCTCTGTGATGGTTAAGTGGTGGAACTTAAAATGGAATGACATTATGACAAGTGATTTTTGTGAGATATTTCTTCTTTGGGATCATAGCATCAGTTCTCCATCCTTTACTCCGGGGATAATGTCTCTCTCTCTCATTGTTTTTAATACTTTCAGATTTATCTGTATTTTTATTAATTTTTATGACTTGAACTGCATAGTCCCATTTCATTTTTAGACTTTGTTGTCATCTGGGTGCTGTGGTTCCCTTTGAGGGAATGTGCTGTTCATTTTACGCTTCATCTGTACACAAGTAATGCCAGCATAATCCTTACATGCAACAGAAAGTCACATATTTTATTGGTGAAAATAATGATACGTTACATGGACACACACGTGCTCACACGCAGGCATACATACGCAAATATTCTCTCTCTCTCTCTGACACACACTCTCGCAACAAACATGTATGCACATGTATGGGTATAAGAAATGTAACAAATTATGTTTTTTTTTTTATGAATATATTATAAAGCATGCTCTGCCAGTATGAAATTCAAAAGTTACAGACCAAGTCTATTCTTTATTTGAAGACAGGTTGAAAGAAATGAAGTAACAATTTTACTTATTTAAAGTTTTTTCATCTCAGAACAAATATTTAGCATTATTTTAAAGATAGCTTAACTTAATTTGTGTATTCCTAGTTCTGGGGAAATGAGTTTTATCAGTTTGAATGCAACAGTCTTAACTACATTTTACCACAGACATTAGTAAATTTGGATTTAAAGCATAGAATCTAGACCTAATGACCTGGTCTCTGCAGAGGTGTTTATGGGATGGATGAAAGAATAAGAAAGTAGATAATTATTTGAAACCCACTTTGCTCAACGTAAATGTCAGGAAACAATATATGTGTATAATTTTTTAAGTCATAAGTAAAACTTCATGTCTAGATGTTGGGCCAGAGCACAATGTTGATACATCACTACCTGCTAGGCTCTTTGGTTGGTGAGAAGGATTGTGCACACAATGGTTGTATCACGGCTCTTTGGTTTGTGAGAAGGATTGTGCACACAATGGTTGTATCACGGCTCTTTGGTTTGTAAGAAGGATTGTGCACACAATGGTTGTATCACGGCTCTTTGGTTTGTGAGAAGGATTGTGCACACAATGGTTGTATCACAGCTCTTTGGTTTGTGAGAAGGATTGTGCACACAATAGTTGTATCACGGCTCTTTGGTTTGTGAGAAGGATTGTGCACACAATGGTTGTATCACGGCTCTTTGGTTTGTGAGAAGGATTGTGCACACAATGGTTGCATCATGGCTCTTTGGTTTGTGAGAAGGATTGTGCACACAATGGTTGTATCACGGCTCGTTGGTTGGTGAGAAGGGTTGTGCACACAATGGTTGTATCACGGCTCTTTGGTTGGTGAGAAGGGTTGTGCACACAATGGTTGTATCACGACTCTTTGGTTGGTGAGAAGGGTTGTGCACACAATGGTTGTATCACGGCTCTTTGGTTTGTGAGAAGGATTGTGCACACAATGGTTGTATCACGGCTCTTTGGTTGGTGAGAAGGGTTGTGCACACAATGGTTGTATCACGGCTCTTTGGTTGGTGAGAAGGGTTGTGCACACAATGGTTGTATCACTCTCAGTAAGGCAACTAGAGAAGGTTTTAAATATATTATTTTCTTACTGAAGTAATTGAAATCATGTGATTCAGTGAGTATCCACTACTCACACTGAGCACATTAAATCTTGCAAATGCAAATGAAACCTCTTTTTAAAATATAAGACTTGAAACACAGCCACAAAATTGATTCCAGAAAAGAAATCTACCATTAATATTTGTTATAACTGGCAATTTCACAACGTTAATGCTATAAAACAAGGAGTGGGAAAATTGGCTTATATAGACATCCTTTGAATGCTTCCCACATTCGTTATGCACCTCCTGGATGCAATATTGCAGTCAAAATATATGATATAATATACATATGCTGAATCTGACAAGCATTACCATGCTGCAATTGCCAACAAAACACTTTAAATAAACTCGGTAAATGTAAACCCCTAAATGAGCATTTATTTTAATATGAACTTCCAAATTAGTAATGCAGACCATCACCACCCCTGAATTAGCATTTAATTATGTAGGATTACCTACATTTTTATAGTATCTTATAATGCTGTACTTGTTATTTTTACTTGTGTTTCACTTAGTTTTTTATGTGGTCTCACTCTGTGCTGACAAGAAATTTGAAATGTCTGTTTTTCTGGTTTCTTTTAATGGGCATTTTTGTGGGACAAGAAATTATTACTCTAATGGTACATGTATATAAGGTGTCATATATTTGTAAATAACCGAGTGATGTTGTCTATTTCTTTCTTCAGAAAACTGTAATTGTAAATGATAAAATATTTAAAGTCCAACAAGTGATGTAAGGTTTTTATACACTGAAATATTTCTGAGACATGCTATCACAAATGGTAAATGATCCTGTGATAAATAGACAAACAGGAAATTTGATCTTTGAAAATTCCATGGTGGATTGTCATTATAGTATTTCCATAAATGTAAATATGTTTGAATGCTGAGATAAATGTAATAATTAAATACAGCCTTAAATCTCACTTACTTTGGAATATTTCTTAAAATGTCCTCCTATATTAGATCTCTGATAATATCTAAATAAAATTAAAAATGAGAAGAAGAGAGAAAAGGGAAAAGAAAAATAGCTGAATTTCAATATCGGGAGTTAGGATAGTGAGTGTTGTGTTTAATAAGTACTGCTGGAACATGTGATACAAATAAATGTTGCATTATATTTTGTCATTATATTGTAATGAATTTTGGAATTCTGACTTTGAAAAGTTACTTAAAATGTTTATTGCTATTCTCTTTCAGATCAGGGGTTTAGGTGGATAGGCAGTGGGGAAGCTCTGAAAGAGTTAAATGTCACCATGATATCTAATATAACTACAAGCAGTACACCTAGCCAATATAGAAAAAATAAATATATAGAAATACTTAAAAGGAGATGAAGGTAACAGAATCATGGAACATTAATGGACTTCAAGACAAGAGGAAAAAAACCTACTCACGCATTTAACATTCCAGTGAAATGCAAATGTAACATTTCTCAAAGAAACTCATATGTACAATGAAGAATCGGAGAAAGATAGAGGTAAAAGCTGGATAAATCAAGTTATAGCAGCTAGAAATAGTACAAAACAAAAGGAGTAACAACTATTGTTAAAAAATTTTCAAAGGTAGATGATAAGAGAAGATGGTATTACTTTACCTATTCAAACTCACCATACAGTAAACCTTTTTTTATTTTTAAATGTAGATGGCCCATGTATGAATCAGCAAGGCTTTATATATGACATTTATAATTTACTAACAAAATTCCTAGATCATTATTTTATATTGGGAGGGGACTGGAATGCACTAATAAATCCAACTAATGATAGAATATCTAGAAATAATAGACAAGCATCTCAAACTACTATTGCTATAGAAGACTTAACGAATTACTTTAACTTAGTGGACCCATATAATTTAAATTAAGAAAACAAATCAATAAGTAAATATATATACTGCTCTACCTGTTATAAGTCCTGGTCAAGATTAGACTTTTTCCTAATATCTGAATATCTCCTAGAGTCAGAAATCAGATATAAGGTAGAACCCAGATCCCTCTCTAATCATTCAAAAATTTCTATTGAAATAGATTGCTCAAAGGTAAGACCTGGTCAAGGTAACAATACAAGTTGCTCGTTAAATGTAAATGTAATAAAAAAAGGCAATTATACAACAGATTACAGACATCCTTACTCAATTAGAAAACACTATAACGAACACTGACATTCTCTATGATGTCTAATGGGCTGCAACTAAGGCAACAATTAGAGGAATATTAATGCAAAATGCAGCATTTTACAAGAAACAAAATAAAGAGAAAAAATAAACTAGAAGAAAAATTAAAAGAAATAGAAAAGAAAACCCAAAACAGTTACAGCACTGAACTTGAAAATAGTATGCTAAACCTGCAAAAAGAATTGTACTCTCTATAAACATAACAATATTTAATTACAGAATTAAAATGACTCTATAAAAATGCAGAATGGGCCCAAATCCCATCAAAAACATTAGCAAGATTAATTAACATAAAACAATAACCTCCTAGAATAGCAGAAATAAATTATAAAGGTAAAACACTACATACAAACTCTGAGTCATTAAATCCTTTGAAGAAATATATCCAGATTTACATGGCCCCCCCAAAAAACTGATTTACCCAGAGGAGTGAGAGAAATGTGTAAGTAATCTAAAATTCCCACATATAAGCAGTCAACAAAGTGATCTTCTTAAAGCACAATTTACAAAAGAAGAAATTAAATTAGCAATAGACAAATTTAAAACAAATAAAGCTCCTGGATCTGATGGTTTTACAACTGAATTTTACAAAATCTTTATTTATTTTCCAATTATCAAACATTTTACTGAAAGTCTATAACTATATTAGAAAACATGGTATCACAGACGTATACATAAACAACTCTAAAACTATTCTCATTCTTAAACCTAACTCAGATAAGACAAATCTTTACAATTACAGACATATTGCACTTATCAGTGTAGAAATAAAAATACCGACCTTAGTGCTAGCTAATAGAATTTAAAAAAATATATTAATGACCATTATATCACCCAAGCAATCTGACTTTATGAAGAAAAGACAAGTATGTGACAATACACTCACTCTAGACATGATCATTCAAATCCTACAAAAAGAAAGAAACCCAAGATATGCTTTATCACTAGATGTGAGTAAAACATTTGATAAATTCAATCTAAATTTCCTGTTTAAAATCTTGGGATATTTTAATATACCCCAAGATTTCACTGACATTATAAAAATACTATACTCATATACAACACTTTTCATAAATAAAACAAACTCAAACTCGATAGAAATTATTAGTGGCACTAGACATGGATGTCTCCTCTCCTCCTACCTTTTTGACCTCTATATAGAACACCTATTGCACTTTATAGGCCAAAAAACTTTCCATCATATACCAATAATTCAAAATATCAAACTGAAATTTACTGCTTTTGCAGATATTTTAAATATCTACTTTGTGCTCCCAAATACAGATCTACATAAAATTATAAAATCTATTGAACACTTTTCAAATATATCAAACTTTGAAATTCATTCATCCAAATCCTTTATTTTCCCAATTAACTCTCTAGGACACGAAGAACTCTATTTCCCGGAAACCAAAATTAAAATAAACTACTAGATAAAATATCTGTGAATAAAATTCGAAGACACTCATAAAGCACTAATGAAAGAAAACCTACAAAAAACAAGGGCAACTATTGAACAGGACATTAATAGATGGAAAAATATAAAAGTTTCCTTTTTATCTAGAGCAGCTATTACTAAAATGAATATCCTTCCAAGAATCCTATATCAATTTAATGCAATTAACTTAAACATTCCAAATACATTTTTCTGAAGAATGAATACAGAACTATCTGAATTTATATGGTATCCAAAATCAAATAGAATTAGCTACAACAAACTAATTCTACCTAAGGGAAAAGGTGAGATTGGCCTGCCTGATTTTAAACTATATTATGAAATTATTTGTGGAAACAAAATAATTCAAATCATCATCATCATCTTCTTTCGGCTGTTCCCGTTAGGGGTCGCCACAGCGGATCAGCCATTTCCATTTCTTCCTGTCCTCTGCATCTTGCTCTGTCTCACCAACCACCTGCATGTCCTTTCTCACCACATCCATAAACCTTATCTTAGGCCTTCCTCTTTTCCTGTTACCTGGTAGCTTCATCCTTAGCATCTTTTTCCCAATATACTCTGCATTCCTTCTCAGCACATGTTCAAACCAATGTAATCTTGCCTCTCTGGCTTTGTCTCCAAACCTTCCAACCTGGGCTGACCCTCTAATATACTTATTCCTAATCCTGTCCACCCTTGTCACACCCAGTGCAAATCTTAACATCTTTAACTCTGCCACATCCAGCTTGAACTCCTGCCTTTTTGTCAATGCCACTGTCTCCAACCCATATAACATAGCTGGTCTCACTACCCTCTTGTAGACCTTCCCTTTCACTCTTACAGGTACTCATCTGTCACAAATCACTCCTGACACTTTTCTCCACCCACTCCATCCTGCCTGTACTCTCTTCTTCACCTCTCTTCCACACTCACCGTTACTCTGAACTTCTGACCCCAAGTATTTAAACTCATCCACCTTCGCCACCTCTACTCCTTGCATCCTCACCATTCCTCTATCCTCCCTCTCATTCACACACATATATTCTGTCTTAGTCCTGCTGACCTTCATTCCTCTTCTCTCTAGAGCATATCTCCATCTCTCCAGGGTCTCCTCCACCTGTTCCCTACTCTCACTACAGATCACAATGTCATCTGCAAACATTATAGTCCATGGGGACTCCTGTCTGATCTCGTCTGAGAACCTGTCCATCCCCATTGCAAATAAGACAGGGCTCAGAGCTGATCCTTGATGTAACCCCACCTCCACCTTAAACGCATCTGTCACTCCCACCGCAGACCTCACCGCTGTCACACTACCCTCGTACATATCCTGTACCACTCTTACATACTTCTCTGACACTCCTGACTTCCTCATAAAATACCACAACTCCTCTCTAGGCACCCTGTCATATGCTTTCTCGAAGTCTACAAAAACACAATGCAACTCTTTCTGACATTCTCTGTACTTCTCCATCAACACTCTCAGAGCAAACATCGCATCTGTAGTGCTCTTTCCCGGCATGAAACCATACTGCTGTTCACTAATCATCACATCCCTTCTTAACCTAGCTTCCACTACTCTTTCCCATAACTTCATGCTGTGACTGATCAATTTAATCCATCTGTAGTTATTACAGCTCTGCACATCACACTTATTCTTAAAAATCGGTACCAAAACACTTTTTCTCCATTCCTCAGGCATCATCTCACTTTCCAAGATTTCATTAATCAATCTGGTTAAAAACTCCACTGCCATTTCACCTAAACACCTCCATGCTTCCACAGGTATGTCATCTGGACCAACAGCCTTTCCATTCTTCATTCTCTTCACAGCTATCCTTACTTCCTCCTTGCTAATCCATTGTACTTCCTCCTTGCTAATCCATTGTACTTCATGATTCACTATCCCTACATCATCCAACCTTCTCTCCCTCTCATTCTCTTCATTCATCAACCCCTCAAAGTACTCTTTCCATCTGCTCAGCACACTCTCCTCGCTTGTGAGTACGTTTCCCTCATTATCCTTTATCACCTTTACCTGCTGCACATCTTTCCTAGCTCGGTCCCTCTGTCTAGCCAATCGGTACAGGTCCTTTTCTCCCTCCTTAGTGTCCAACCTTTCATACAACTCTTCATATGCCTTATCCTTAGCCTTCGTCACCTCTCTCTTTGCCATGCACCTCATCTCCTTATACACCTGTCTACTTTCTTCATCTCTCTGATAATCCCACTTCTTCTTTGCCAATCTCTTTGCCTGTATACTCTTCTGTACTTCCTGATTCCACCACCATGTCTCCTTGTTGTCCTTCCTCTGTCCCGATGTGATACCAAGCACCTTTCTAGCCATCTCCCTTACTCGCTCTTCTGTAGTTACCCAGCTATTTGGTAACTCTTCACTGCCACCCAGTGCCTGTCTTAACACATCCTTGAACTCCACCTCACAATTACCCTTTTTCAATTTCCACCATTTGATCCTTGGTGCTGCCCTCACACTCCTCCTCCTCTTCTTGATCACCAACGTCATCCTACAAAACCACCATCCTATGCTGCCTAACTACACTTTCTCCAGCCACCACTTTACGTCTCCAATCTCCTTCAAACTGGCCCTCCTACATAAGATATAATCCACCTGTGTGCATCTTCCTCCACTCTTGTTAAAATACGTATTCACCACAGCCATGTCCATCCTTTTTGCAAAATCCACTATCTGACCTTCTGCATTCCTTTGTTTAACACCATACCTACCCATCACTTCCTCATCCCCACTGTTCCCTTCACCAACATGCCCATTTAAATCTGCTCCAGTCACCACTCGCTCACCCTTGGGTACGGTCATCACCACTTCATCCAATTCACTCCAAAATTTTTCTTTCTCATCCATTGCACACTCAACTTGTGGAGCATATGCACTAAAAACATTAATCACTACACTATCAATTTTCAGCTTCATAAACATCACTCTATCCGACACCCTTTTCACCTCCAAAACACTCTTTGCATACTGTTCCTTCAGAATAACTCCTACGCCATTTCTCCTCCCATCCACACCATGATAAAACAATTTGAACCCACCTCCGATACACCTAGCCTTACTCCCTTTCCATCTGGTCTCTTGCACACACAATATATCCACCTCCCTTCTGTCCATCATATCAGCTAGCTCTCTCCCTATACCAGTCATAATTCCAACATTCAAAGTTCCGACCCTCACTACCACAGTCCTAGCCTTTCTCCTCTCTTCCTGCCTTCGGCCGTGCCTTCTACCTCTTCTCCTCCTTCGGCCAACAGTAGCCTAATTTCAGCCAGCACCCTGTTGGCTAACAGTACTGGTGGCAGTCGTTGTTAACCTGGGCCTCGACCGATCCAGTATGGAAATATTAACTGGTGACTGCATGAAAAGATTTGGCAAAGTTTTACGCCGGATGCCCTTCCTGATGCAACCCTCCCCATTTATCTGGGCTTGGGACTGGCACAAAGAAATGCACTGGCTTGTGCATCCCCAGTGGCTGGGTTAAACAAAATAATTCAAATAGCAAATCATAATTCAAATGATCAAGAATGGTCCCCATTGTGGGTAAAGATATAGTTTGAACATATTAGAACACAAAATATAAATCCAAAAACAATTCCCTTTATTAAACAAGAAATTATTAAAAAAAATAAAATCCATAAAATGATCAAAAAGAAAATTAATATACTCAAAAGTTAATAACTTCCTTAAACTTGGAATTTATCCTTGAATTATTACAACCAATGCATCTAAATACAAATCTAAAAATTAATAATAATATGATAAATTTAAACCAATATCCTTCAATTAAAACACTACAGTATGGGATGTCTATAAATTAAAGGGATACTCGATTGAAGACATTGGGAAAACACTACAGTTACAGAAAAAATATGATATTGTACTTCGACAAATTAAAGTTCTAAACAATACAAAAATGCAAAAAATAAATATAAATGAACAAAATATTACTATGGCTGAAATGATTTTGAAGGGTCTATCATATAAAGAAAAATGCTATTTGATTTAGATAAATTAATTTCTACAATCAAATATCAATATTCAATACTATACTGTAATTACTGGAGTGAGAAAAACAAAAATATTACCACAAAACAAAAAATACAAGTAATAGAGAGTATGGTTAAGCTAACTCCTTTAAAAAAATTTACTTGATACCCAATTTATGGTTAACAATAATGCATATCTCACTCCTATGTCTCTTAATAAATTTAATTCAAATTTCACACCATTACTGCCCTTACTGTCCATCAAGAATAGCGGATATACTACATGAGTTGTAAACATATATATAAATTATGGTATGCATTAAAAGTTAAACTAGAAAAAATGGGATATGAAAAATCAACACTCTCATGAGAGTTTGCCATTTCTCCATATAATTTCACAAAACCTAAACAAACTTAACAAGCATGCAATGGTTACTGCATGTGTATTAATTAAACTGTACATAGATCAAAACTGGCTTGATAGAACCAAGGTATCATGGAATGGCTTTAAAAATATATCTGTAAAATATATATCTTCCCATAAATTAATAACCAAAATTATTACCAGAAGTAATGGAGTCTTCTCTTAGACACTTTATTGAAGAATTAAATTGACAAGAAAAGTTCTAAATGCTAAGAAATAGCTCTATAATTTACTCTTACCAAACCCATAAACCCAAAAATATAATTGAGAGAAACTTAATCAAGGCCTAAATAATATTAAAATGTCTTTCCTTTCTTGTTTCTTTTAAATACTGAATGAATGTACTCATGGTGATGTTATGATGTAAGTAAGTGTAAATAGTTGTGTTGTTATAAAATAATAAATGCTTTCATAAGTGTGCAAACAAATTCCTATTTCAAAGCATTGTATTAACATATGATTATACAAGCAAGATATGATAGTATAGGCAATTATTATATTATATGTACACTGTCACTTTTATCTTCTATATGGAATGCTTCTTAATTTTATATTGTATGTATTTTTTCCTTTACCTTTATGTTTTCAAAAAGAAATAAAACATATTTGAAAAAAAAAGAATATCTGACAGGCTGTTGAGTCTAAAACTAATAAGCCCCCTGTGACCCCTCACCCTTTATGAATAGGTACCACTACTACAGCCTTTTACCACAGATCTTGGATGTGTCCCCAAAGTAACATTTTGTTTACCATGTGTGGCAGTGATGTAGTTATAGGTTTCTAATTTGTGTATAAACTATTACCAAGTTTGTTGCCTGGTTCCATGACCTGATCTTTTTTTTTTAAATATTATCTGTGATGGCATTTATGTCAATATTTATAGAAAGAATAAATCACTTGTGGCCATAGCACTCAGGCATATAAATACATTTATCATTAGGTTTTCACTAGGGTTTTCTGCAGGTACATTTACTGTATTGTGCAGATGAGTGATTGCTTCATTGTTAAACCTTCTGTATCCTTTCCTACAGAAAGGTATGCCATTGACATGCCAGGAATCAGAACATAACATTTTTTACAAGAAGGTATACTATGGACATGGAAGGGAATAGGACGTAACATTTACTACAGGAAGGTATACTATGGACATGGAAAGTAACACAAAGTAATATTTCCTATAGGAAGGTATACAATAGGCATGGAATGGAACAGGAAATAACATTTCCTACAGGAAGGTCTACTATGGACGTGAAAGGGAACAGGAAGTAACATTTCCTACAGGAATGTCAACTATGGACATGGAAAGGAACAGGAAATAACATTTATGAAATAAAATGTCTTGTAGCAGTCTACTGATGTGCCTGTTCCTTATTCAGCTGACAGACAGCAATACCTCTAAACTGTACAGATTTTCGCAGAATGTCCAGATTTTTACCTCATATTTTTGGTCTGTTCATCATATACATGCAAATGCCACATGAAGATTGGAGTCACTAAATAATAACATGCACTTGAGTTTAAGATTTCATATCCTTCAGAAAATGCATGTTGGCACAAATCCTGATATTTTAGCAACTTTCTCCATTAATAAAAGCAATATTTAAAACTAGTTTGGGGCCTTTGACCCCCATTATTTAGGCTTTGTCCAGATTTATTTTGCTAAGAGGCTGGGAGATATGCAGACAACTGATCCTCCTTATGATGATTCACCATTAGGTATAAAAGCTATGCTTTCACAGAGCATGCCTAATGGAAGTGGGAAACCACTTGTGTCTATATTGTGTATACAAATTCTTACTCTCATTTTTGGAATCCAAAAATTTTATTAGCATACTTATAGTTATTTTTTAGCATTTACATTGATAGCAGATCACTGACATGTGTTTTAAGTCGTGAAAGGAACTTTCTTCCCTAAATGGGTTTACTAAAGGTACAGAGCTAAGATGTACAACCAAGCACCAGTTATGTTAATACTGATGCAGTGAGGAGTTCCCAACTCTAGAAATGCCTAGAAGCCTGGGCATACCAGACTTTGCACTACTGCATAACAAATAAGTAAAACTGTAGATTGTGACTGGTCTATGTTTATCACAAGCTATGAAATATACACTGAAATTCTAGCATGTAATAACCAAGCCAAAATTTAAGCCATACTTTTCAAAAACTTAGTCATAAATGTTAGACATAAGTGAGTATTCTGCGGACCTACCTCTCGATATGATCATTCTGTAATACTGAAAATTTTACAAGGAGCTTATCCTGGAATATCCAGAATGAAAAGGAAAGTCTGATCATAAATGTGGTGGCCTGGATTGGCCCGGAATGGAAAAGTGTGAATGGGAAAAGTAACTGGAGATGTATAACATCAGGTAAACAGTAAGTCACCATATAATGCTCCTTTATATTCATGGTGAAGGCATAAAAGGCTAAATTCTGGACTGCCTGTGAATTACATTGGGCCAGTCCTTGGAAAGCTATTTTTCACTTTTGATACATGCTGCATATGCTCGGAGTGGAAGGGAGTGTATGCCATAAATTCCTCTGCTTCTCAAGCAACTGCGAAAAGTAAGACATTCTTTAGTATACAGTGTTCCAGAGCTGATGGTTTCTGATGATGAATCTTATTTCACTAGTGGGGAGTTTACAGACTTCATGTGTCATCTGCTTGATTTCATACTTCAGGTAATGGCCCTGCGGAATCATCTGCTGTATAGACTTAGAAAGAAGAGATGGCAAAACAGTGTTTTCTGAGTGAAAAGTATGCTCTCTTTGCCTCAGGGAATATATTAGATAGTGTTGAATCCCTTTTCCTGTGCAAAATCAATAATGTGGTCCAGGGCAGATGATGACTTCAGAGCAGATGAGTCATCAAGTGTATGGATGGAGCTATATCAGAGCAAGGTTATTTATTTAATGGTGTGTCATTCATGGTAACTTCAAATATATTGCCTGACAGCACTTGGTTCTCTGATTTGGTTCCTATTTGGTGACTCCTTCTCCCTAAATTCTGCATGTCTTCTCCATCTCCAAGTGGGTTTCTACAAGGTTTAGTTTCAGAAGGTTGAAATGCAGTTGATCAAACATCAGTTGATGGAAAGGACAGCTGCAAAGGTGTACAATGCTGAGCTAGAATACTCTGAGCTCATAATAATGAAAGTAAAGTGGGATTCATTATTGAGTTCGGCATTGTGAATTTCATTATTATGAGTTTGGCATTGTGAATTTCATTATTATGAGTTCGGCATTGTGAATTTCATTACTATCAGTTCTGCATTGTAAATTTCATTATTATCAGTTCGGCATTGTGAATTTCATTATTATCAGTTCTGCATTGTGAATTTCATTACTATCAGTTCTGCATTGTGAATTTCATTATTATGAATTCGTCATTGTGAATTTCATTATTATCAGTTCGGCATTGTGAATTTCATTATTATGAGTTCGGCATTGTGAATTTCATTATTATCAGTTCTGTATTGTGAATTTCATTATTATCAGTTCTGCATTGTGAATTTCATTATTATCAGTTCGGCATTGTGAATTTCATTATTATGATTTCAGCATTGTGAATTTCATTATTATGAGTTCTGCATTGTGAATTTCATTATTATCAGTTCTGTATTGTGAATTTCATTATTATGAATTCGTCATTGTGAATTTCATTATTATCAGTTCTGCATTGTGAATTAAATTATTATGAATTCGTCATTGTGAATTTCATTATTATGAGTTCGGCATTGTGAATTTCATTATTATGAGTTCTGCATTGTGAATTTCATTATTATCAGTTCTGCATTGTGAATTTCATTATTATCAGTTCGGCATTGGGAATTTCATTATTATGAATTTGTCATTGTGAATTTCATTATTATCAGTTTGGCATTGTGAATTTCATTAGTATCAGTTCTGTATTGTGAATTTCATTATTATGAATTCGTCATTGTGAATTTCATTATTATCAGTTCTGCATTGTGAATTAAATTATTATGAATTCGTCATTGTGAATTTCATTATTATCAGTTCTGCATTGTGAATTTCATTATTATGAGTTTGGCATTGTGAATTTCATTATTATGAGTTCTGCATTGTGAATTTCATTATTATCAGTTCGGCATTGTGAATTTCATTATTATGAGTTCAGCATTGTGAATTTCATTATTATGAATTCGTCATTGTGAATTTCATTATTATCAGTTTGGCATTGTGAATTTCATTATTATGAGTTCTGCATTGTGAATTTCATTATTATGAATTCGTCATTGTGAATTTCATTATTATCAGTTCGGCATTGTGAATTTCATTATTATCAGTTCGGCATTGTGAATTTCATTATTATGAATTCGTCATTGTGAATTTCATTATTATCAGTTCGGCATTGTGAATTTCATTATTATCAGTTCTGCATTGTGAATTTCATTATTATGAATTCGTCATTGTGAATTTCATTATTATGAGTTCGGCATTGTGAATTTCATTATTATCAGTTCTGCATTGTGAATTTCATTATTATGAATTCGTCATTGTGAATTTCATTATTATCAGTTCTGCATTGTGAATTTCATTATTATGAATTCGGCATTGTGAATTTCATTATTATCAGTTCTGCATTGTGAATTTCATTATTATGAGTTCGGCATTGTGAATTTCATTATTATCAGTTCGGCATTGTGAATTTCATTATTATGAGTTTGGCATTGTGAATTTCATTATTATCAGTTCTGCATTGTGAATTTCATTATTATGAATTCGTCATTGTGAATTTCGTTATTATCAGTTTGGCATTGTGAATTTCATTATTATCAGTTCTGCATTGTGAATTTCATTATTATGAGTTCGGCATTGTGAATTTCATTATTATCAGTTCGGCATTGTGAATTTCATTATTATGAGTTCGGCATTGTGAATTTCATTATTATCAGTTCTGCATTGTGAATTTCATTATTATGAGTTCGACATTGTGAATTTCATTATTATCAGTTCGGCATTGTGAATTTCATTATTATCAGTTCGGCATTGTGAATTTCATTATTATCAGTTCTGCATTGTGAGTTTCATTATTATGAATTCATCATTGTGAATTTCATTATTATCAGTTCTGCATTGTGAATTTCATTATTATGAATTCGGCATTGTGAATTTCATTATTATCAGTTCTGCATTGTGAATTTCATTATTATCGGTTTGGCATTGTGAATTTCATTATTATCGGTTCGGCATTGTGACTGGAGATCGCGGTACAGTTTGGATCAGGGAATTTAGTCTTTTCCTCACTGTAGTGCCATCTCAGAGTTGGTATATATAATTTGCTGGGGGTGTGGGGGGGGTGCAGGGAGGTTTGCCTCCCTGCAAAACAGTAAAAACTTGTGCTGTAGAAGTGAAATTCTCACAGCACATTAAACTGCATATCATGGTTGTCTGACATCACCTTCTGCTATGTTGAATAACTACTGTGAATGTTGGAGAAAGGAAGTTCCACATGTTGATGTAAATACATTTTCATTTTCGATGTTATATTTCATTGTGTTGAATAAATGATGCAGCACATTTAAAGGTGTTGATAGTAAACCTTTCTGCTAGGTGCTATAATTTATTTTCCAAATCCAAAAGACATGCTGCCTGCCTAAGTTTGTGTGTGTGCACCCGTGTGTGTGTGTGCCCGTGTGTGTGTGTGTGTGCCCGTGTGTGTGTGTGTGTGCCCGTGTGTGCCCGTGTGTGTGTGTGTGCCCGTGTGTGTGTGTGTGTGTGTGTGTGTGTGTGTGTGTGTGTGTGTGAGTGAGCGTGTGTGTGTGTGTGTGTGTGTGTGTGTGTGTGTGTGTGTGTGTGTGTGTGTGTGTGTCTAAATCCTGTGATAAACTGGCATGACATCCAGGATTATTTTTTTGCCTTATACCCATTGTACACTAGGACTGGCTCTACTTTCTCTCACAAGTCTGAATACGGTAAAGCAGAGTAAATTAATTAATGAATAAAGGAACAAACAGAGCTGTGCTGCATGCGTATTCCACCAACAGAGACGCTCTTCCACATACTGTTATCATCACCACCTGAATCGCATGGTGCCACTTGCACTGTTGTTCTAATATGCAGTCCACGGCAAAAAATATTAATAAATAAATAAATAAATACATACATAAATAAAGACATACATACATACATACATACATCCTGATAATGGTGAGATCAAAACTGCTTAAAGGGGACTTATAGTAAGTCTGAGGTTGTGGTACCTCAGAATACTCTCCCTACTAAGTCAGAGATCATGGTACCTCAGAATATTCTCCCTGCTAAGTCTGAGGTGATGGTATCTGAAAATATTCTCCCTAATAAGTCTGAGGTTGTGGTACCAAAGAATATTCTCCCTACTAAATCTGAGGTTGTGGTACCTCACAATATTTGTCCTACTAAGTCTGAGGTCATGGTTTCTCAGAATATTCTTCCTACTAAGTCTGAGGGGTCTATATCAGATGAACGAATTTGTAAAATGACGAACGCTCTTCTGATCAAACATGCCGGACATCGAAACACTATTTCTGGGGTTGCAGTACAGTGATGATAGGAATATTTGCCCTTTCCTCATTGTAGTGCGACCTCGGAGTTGGAATATATATTTAGTGGGGAGTGTGATGGGTGCAGCCCCCCACAATACCAAGTTCGATGTTCGTGTTCTTTTAGTGTTTGAGCATTCATCATTTTAAATATTCGTTCATCTGATATGGACCCAAGTCTGAGGTCATGGTAGCTAAGAATATTCTCCCTACTAAGTCTGAGGTTGTGGTACCTCAGAATATTTGCCCTACTAAGTCTGAGGTCATAGTTCCTCAGAATATTCTTCCTACTAAGTCTGAAGTCATGGTAGCTAAGAATATTCTCCCTACTAAGTCTGAGGTTGTGGTACCTCAGAATATTTGCCCTACTAAGTCTGAGGTTATGGTTCCTCAGAATATTCTTCCTACTAAGTCTGAGGTAATGGTAGCTAAGAATATTCTCTCTACTAAGTATGAGGTTGTGGTACCTCAGAATATTCTTCCTGCTAAGTCTGAGGTTGTGGTACCTCAGAATATTCTCCTTACACGTAACTACAACAGAATTAAGGTAAAAAGGAGTGTGTAATGTGCAGTCCCCTCACATCAACAGGGTGCAAGGGGGCTTAATACTTTAAAAACTTTACAGCAAGTTTTGAGATTCAGTGTATTTCACTACCAGTTGCAATTTATTTTTTGTAGTTGCAGGACTCAACAATTATGGGGCTTGCACTTCCTTTAACAAGCTGATGAACCCCTCCGCTACAAATAAAAATTTAATGTGGAGGACGAAATAGTATATAGTACATATTCATGGTTCATTAGGCACTGACTGATCCAAGTTGTAATTGGGGCACTAAAATACTCATGTTTGAAACTTACATAATGTATAATTGGTATTTTCAAGAAAAAGAATTTATCAACCCTCAAAGACAAAAAGAGCTAGACACACACAGATGCACATTTCGTGTTTGTCTTTATGTCTTTCCCGTCTTCTCTTAAATGATCACATAATTTATTTCTTGTTTGTTAATTTTGTAGTAGGATTGTCCAAAGACCTTTCTCAACCATGATATAGGCTCAAAGGCAACAACAGCAGAAACATGCAACAGGCTAAAAATTCCAATTTTAATAGCAAATTTGGGGGCTTAGATTGTATGCATATACAGTACATACATACAAATACACATATACATACACACATAAACATATGTACACATACAGTGACATATACACATACACATACATATATACAAACACATACACAGACATACATACACACATAAACACAGATACACATACACAGACATATACATACACATGCATGCACATGCATAGACACAACAATCTGAGATGGGATGATAGTATATGGAACTATCAGAATTAAATCCCCTACGACACACCCTTTGACTTAACTAATAGTGATGATGAAGGGTTTAAAAAGAGGTGGATAGCAGCAGCTCGCCACTGCTCGATGGAATGGATAAAGATACTGATAGAGATGGACCTCCTTAAGCAACGAAAGTTAAAGGAGGAAGTAATGCTGGTGACCGCTAACTTACAAAAAAGTCTTAGTAGCTCAAGGATGGATGAGCTACTAGGAGAAATTAACAATAAGCTGTTTAATTTTGAAAAGGAACTGGTTGACAGGATAAGTAATAAGATTAACCGAGATATAAAAGATTACAATAATGAAATGGCATTTCTATGGAAACGCAGACATAATAGGCTGGTACAACCACATGGTGGAAGCATAAGTCATAAAAACACTTCCGCCTCAACTTCCATTTCTTATAATACATCGGAAGAGATAGATGGTACTACGGAGGGAGAATATGAAGGTGATGAATATCCACCTCTACCAGCAGTACAAGATTCAGTGGGATTTAACAATCATTTTCGGAAAGACACTGGCAGCCAACATCGAGGGAAGAAAAGAAATAGAAAAGACTGGGGACGTAAAAACAACGGTAACTATACCAAATGAAAGAACAAAAAAACAAAATGGAACTAGCAATAACACTGTTAAAAGTCTAGTGCTTAATCTGTTGGTTTGGATGTGTCGGAAATGGCTATTTCTGTTTTAAATCTTGGATTAAAGTTTATTCCTATGGCTTTGCCGGTGTTGCATGTGATAAAAGGAGAATTGTTTCAACTTAGTAGGAAATTGCATCTCATTGCTTATTTTAATAAATGTAACAGTGATATAGTATGTGAGAAAACAAATGATTTCAATGATTCTTTTTATTCATGTGTTTCCAATGAAAATGATTTTGTTTTGATGAATGTGATTCCTGCCATGATGTAATTAATCCCTATAGCAATGTGAATACTGAAACGATTAAGGGAAAATCTTTATGTATACCACCATTTTTAAATGCAAATATACAAAGCTATATATCCACATTAAACTTGGTGGTGGAGAATCTGTATAATAATTTTATTAAAGATAAATGAAATATACAATATAACCTGACTAAAGAACAATGGTCTGCTTTTAAAGCGTTGTGTGGGGATAAGAGGTTAGTTGTGAAACGCTCAGATAAGGGGAATAAAATTGTTATATTGAATTATGTGCAATATATGAAACTGTGAATAATGAAGAAGTGTACTACTCGGGTACCAACACCTTTTCCCAACTGTTCTTGAAATTCATAAATTCCAATGCCCTGGATCAACTAATCCATTGTCCCACCAGGAGGTCCAATATCCCAGACCTGGTCATTACCAACATGGGAGATAGATGCTCCACACCAGTGGTCACCCCCTCATTGGTCAGGTCTGTCCATAAGCAAATCACCCTTGACATCCACATCCCACCCCCCAGTAAGGAAACCTCTGTAAAAAAAAAACTTTTCCAAAGCCAACTTCATGCTACTTAAATCAGAAGTGACAAACCTCTTGGCACCCATGCAGACGGGAGCTGAAAGTACGACTGCTGAATCCTACACTAAGGCGCTGTATGAGCACATCCACTCGTGCATGAATCGTGCCATCCCAAATAGAACCAAGATGCTCTCCTCCAAAAAAGGAAGCCAGTTTGGTGGTCCCCTGCCATAAACAAACCATACAACAGAAGGAAGAAACTGTTGCAGAAAAGAGGAAAATCCCAGGATGCAAAAAACTCCCTTACCAGAATCAGTAAGAAGCTGAGATCCCTCATAAAATCCTCCAAAGCTAGTTATGAAAATAAAATTGCCAAAGATTCCAAAGACAACCACAAGGCATTCTATAGTTATGTCAAGAATCTAAATGACAATGCTCAGATCTGCTCTGAGCTACAACATAATGGCATTAAATATACTGATCCCATGGATATTGACAATTTTCTGGCAGATCGATTTAGTGACAACTTCACCCCCTTCTCACCCTCTAAAGAGCCCATCTCAATACCAAAAGATTGCCAAATTCAGGTAATCATGGCCACACAGGTAGAAACCGCACTCTCCAAAGCTAAGAATACAGCATCCATGGGACCAGATGACATCCCAGGTTGTGTACTACATGAATTACAAAATGAACTGGCACCTCACCTAAGTGTCATGTTTAATCATAGCTTCACCTCAGGCTTCATGCCCACTGAGTGGCGCACAGCTACAGTTATCCCACCCCACAAGGGGGGATCCACCTTGGATCCCGGGAACTACCGTCCCATCAGTCTGACAAGCCTGATCTGCAAGGGCACGGAATGCATTATCATGGAACTTATAAACAAAGACATTGGCAACCTTCAAACACTGGACCCCACCTAGTTTGGGTTCGTGAAGGGCCGATCTTGTCTCCTCAATCTGATTGACTTCTTTGAATCAGTCTCCAGAGCTGTGGATGAGGGTAAGGCGGTCCACACAGCCTATCTGGACCTTGACAAGGCCTTCAACACCATTCCCCACTCTGGAATCATAGATAAACTTACAAAGCTGGGCATAAATCCGTAACTCACTCGATGGGTTGCCAACTGGCTTACTGACAGAACCCACACTGTAAAAGTAGCTGACTCCAAATCCAGTTCCAGACAAGTGACAAGTGCAGTACCTCAGGGTTCAGTCCTGGGGCCGCTCTTGTTTGGCATCTACCTCTCTGAAGTACAGGCCAACACTAAGGGACTCTGGCTAACAAAGTTTACAGATGACTGCAAACTGGGAGCCATTATTGAATCCCCAAATGATGTGGATATTCTGCAAAAGGGCCTTACAAAAAGATACTTGGTGCCAGAGTCATGGGCTCAAGCTTAATGCCAAGAAATGTATAGTCATCCCCTTTGGGAAAAACCATGTACCCATGAATTACCACATAGGTGGTAGTACACTAAACACCAAAAGTGTGATGAGAGACTTAGGGACACAGGTGGACAGAGGTCTCTCCTTCGATAACCACATCACCACAACAGTCAGGAAATCCTTTTAAGTGGCACACCTCATCACTAAGGGCTTTTTATCCTGACAAAAAAAGGAGGTCATTGTCCCACTGTACTCATCCCTCATTAGACCCATTATAGAGTACAACGCCCCATTTGGTATGTACCTCACAATATATCTGCAACAGCTGGAAAGGCTGCAGAAATACCTCACTAAAAGAATCACAGGCCTATGCTGACCATCTAAAAAATCACCAGCTATACTCTGTGGCATATCATCTACTCAGAGGTGATCTCTGCTTAATATACAAAGCCATGTCAATCCCTGAGCTGTTGGACATGCTCCACTTAAAGAAATCCCAATCCCTCAGAGCCACATGCTCCAGGGATCTAAATCTTGTCATCACAATGAACAAAACATACTGGAGGGATAGGTTCCTGACCCAGATACTCCCCATACTCTGGAATAGACTGCCCATACATGTCAAGCAGAGTGTCTCCTTGGCCCTCTTCAAAAGGAACCTTGAAGATTGGATGGGAGATAGGAAATTCACCCTGAGGATCATGTCAGTTTCCCTGCTAGACAGGGGTCCAGGGAAGTAAATGTTGTGGGAAGAAATATCCGGGGAATTGTTTGGCTAGTCTTGCATAGGCCCTAGGGCCAATAGCCTAGTACCAACCTATGAACTTATGTGATATTGAGCAATATTATAAAGCTATAATAGAATATAAAGCTTTGCTTCTGAAAGGCCTGCATTTAGGATATTTTACCAGTGAAGATTTATCAAAGAAGTTGAATATAGAAAATACATGTACAGCATTGTTCTACTGCCTGCCTAAGACACATAAAGGAATAGATAACTTAAGTGGGAGACCTATAGTCTCAGCTGAAAAATATTTTTTAAAAAATATGTGTTTTATTACATGAATATTTAAACACCTATGTGTTTGCTTTACCATCATATATCAAGGATAACCAGGACTTCTTATGCAGAATAAGAAATAAGGTTTGGGATAAAAAATGTACTGGCTAAGCCTTGATGTGAAAAGTTTATCTAAGCAATTACCCACGCCTGGGTGTGGGTAATTCTGGATTTACCCACAGTTGGTGTGGTTTGGTCACAAGGGTGAAGCCCGAGTGGCCAAACAAAGACAACCGGGGGTAAATCCAGCATTACCCACACCCAGATGTGGGTTATTGCTATTATACAATTACATTATTTAAGAAAAAAAATACTTACTTTTCTTAAATAATGGCATTATATAATGCCTCTGTGTTGCCCTTCTGCAGCTGTCCGGTATTCTGCGGCAGTTCTGATGTACTGCGCATGCATAGGCTTATGCAGTACATCAGAGCTTTATGTGGAAGCAACGGAGAAAGGAAGATCTCCGTTGCTTTTTGAAAGGTATCTCGCTGTGTTGAAAGAGTGTAACATAGCGAGATAGCTTTAAAAAAAAGCAACGGAGAGCTTCCTTTCTCCGTTGCTTTTTTAAAGCTGTTTCACTATGTTAAATGAGTTTAACATGGTGAGACAGCTTTAAAAAAAGCAATGGAGAAAGGAAGCTCTCCGTTGCTTTTTATTTAAGATATCTCACTATGATAAACCCATTTAACATAGCGAGATTACAGCAACGGAGCTCTTCCTCTCCTTTGCTGTGTAACACACACACAAAAAAAGAGCTATACTAATGGAAAAAGTCCAGGTGACCGGACCTTTTTCCATTAGTATAAGTCTGATTTACAACGGGTACTCTGACCAATCAGAATGCATGTTTTGGAATATTAATTGGGGGTCATTGTATAAATACTAATATTAAACACCGGGATGGCATAAATGCACTTTTTAGTTATTTAGGTGACTCACCATTAGCACTTTTTATGGTAGAATTAGTAGTTTTTTGCCTACAAAATAATTATTTTTTATTTAATGGTGAGGTTTATCATCAACTACAAGGGACAGCAATGGGGGTAGCTTTTGCCCCCATGTATGCCAATATTGTAATGGCAAAACGTGAGACTGAAAAAAAAAAAAAAAAAAAAATATAAATATATATATATATATATATATATATATATATATATATATATATATATATATATATATATATATATATATATATATACTCATGAGTTTTATAAGTCACAGGTGCTGCTGTATTTTAAATTTATTGATGACCTCATCTTTCTATGTAATGGTAAGGAGGGAGAGGCTCAATCGTTTGTAAATGATTTACAAAGGAATGATTTTGGTTTCAACTTTGATGGTATTCAAATAGGGAAACGGGCTACATTTTTAGATATAGATATTAATTGTTTGGAGATTATAGTTCATAGGACATTTGACTAGAATCTTTCGTTTTTATATGGCAGCAGTTGTCATCCAGAACATCTAATTTCACTTTTGCCATACAATGAATTCCTTAGAATAAATAGGATATGTAGCTTTGATAGTGCATTTGAAAAATAATTATTATTGTCAGAGAACATGTTTAAAGAGAGGGAATATGATATAAAAATGGTGAAATAAGCTAGAGAAAGGGTATTGGAAGAAAGGGTAAAGGGAGAAAGACAGCCTTGGGGGGCTCAGTAGAAAATAAGGAAAAAAAGAAGAGAATATATAAAAGAAAAACATGAAGAACAGAAAAATAGGGAGGTATATTTGGTTACTACTTTCAATATCTTGACAGACAGTATAGTCAAGGAAGTTAAAAATATTGGGGGATAGTAATAGGTGATAAAGATTTGAAACAGTTGTTGAAGAAATATGTTAAAGTTTCATATATAAGAGAGGTAGGAACTTAACGGATATGATAGTACATAATTGCTTTATGGTACCAGATACTATTTTGACCTACCCTATAGAAACTAAAGCAGGCACAATAGCTTGTAACAAGTGCTCAATTTGTAGACATATAGTAGAAGTATTTCCAAAAAAAAAAATAATATAAGATTTACACATAGAAACCTGTACTCATGTAAGACAGAAGGGGCAGTTTATGCCCTAAAATGTAGTTGCAATCTTTATTATATAGGAGAGATGGGTAGAGCATATAAAACATGCATGCAGGAACATATTAGGGATATAATAAATCAGAAGGTGGATAGCCCTTTTGGACAGCATTTTATGTCTGTACATAATGCTAAACCAGAGTAATTGGTTGGTTGTATTTTGCAGAAAGTTGAGATGTTTTTAGGGGAAAATGTTAAAATGAAGGATAAATTGTTGGAAAAAGAAACCTTTTTTATTTTAAAATATAATACTTTGGAACTTAATGGGTTAAACAAAGAATGCAACTGGAAATATGTGATACAATTGATTAATTATTTAATGGGTTAATTGTTTAATTTTTAAGTATATAAGATGGATGAGGGTTGTATGTCTATGAACTCGTAGAAGGCTTGTAGCCGAAGCACTAAGCCTTGTTCCTAATAAAATTGGTGAACTACCAGAGTCTGTGACTACATACATATTATTCTTTTTTATTTTTTATTTTTTGTTTTCATGGTTTTGAGAATTAGCAGTTATCTTTGTAGCACTGACAATGGTAACAGGATGAGAGATAGTAAGTAGCATTTGTTCTAACTGCACATGAAGGTTTTGGCTGGGTTAGAAAAGATACACTGCACTTATGAGCAAGGCTTGTGCACCTAAGTAGTACTATATAATGACATATGGAAGCAGTGAATATCCAAATGAAAGCATAGAGCACATTGCTGGACTTTACGCCATGCAAATGAGCTACAGAGTAGGTATGCGGGTAGACAAGACATGGACAAGACATGCAGTGAACTTGTGAAAGCAGACACAGCTATGCAGTAAACTGCATACATAAAAGCACAATTCATACGGCAGCCATGTGATACATTACACAACTTCATAAAAATGGAAAATGTGACCAACTTTTAAAAGCCAGTATTTCATTTGCAGTCAAACCTGAGCACTGTAGTGCCTTCTGTCATCTACACTGCAGCAACTGCTTTTTACAATGTAGCAAGTAGTTTGCTAAAGTTGAAAGTATTACTTGTTTTAAGTATTAAAACCTGAGTGCTGTAGGGTTCCATGCACAGTATAAACTGTAGCAATTACTTGCTACATTATAGCAAGCAGTTTGCTACAGTTTAAAAGTAAAAATGCATTTTAATTAAAATCTGAGTGCTGCAGCACTCTTTGTGTGTGGTATAAACTATAGCAACTGCTTGTTGTATTTGTACATCTGTAGCAAGAAGTTTACTACAGTTTAAAAGAAAAAGATGGAGGGTTGGGGGCAGGTAATCAGAAGCAATTAAAGGATTAATTGTATTTACTTAATACACATTTTTAATGTAAATAATTGATTTTACATGGAAGAAACAGGATATGATGGATAATCAAACCAGAGTATTTAAGGAGTGAAGAAAAATCATTTAATTTTAAGAGGAATAATTTCCTTAACATTGGTCAAAAATACTTTGCAATTTTATATTAGTTTAACTTTATAAAGTCATACCCATGTTAAGAGCATTTTGGAGCCTTGCAAAATAATATAATATAATAAATACAAATGCAATGCTCCCTAAGACAAACTACATAGCAAATACTCAGTAACTGGGAGAAAAATAATTCAAATAAAAACAAATAAATATATAGTTTCTTTATCTTTCAAACAGATTATTGAAAACTGAAGAGCAGAGTGTTGGATAATCCTGTCTCATTTACAATTATTAGTTTGAATGCTCCAGTAATGAATTCTTTGTGCTAAGTAAGACCCGTGGATAATAAGACCCATGGATCCTCTTGAAATGAATGTTCAGATTCTTCTTTTCTTCCCAATTTGAATTCCTGAGTCAACATGTCGTTTTAACAAATCAACCATACAGAAAGTTTGTGGGTTTTTTCCTCCTTCTTTTATACCAAGCCTGAAATTGAATCTGTCTAGGGCAACAGTGAACCACAACTTATTCGGCAAGCATGGTGCACCTGCGAGGCCCTGCTCAAATGAAGAACTTCATGCCACTCTTCCTGACTTGCTATATCTTTGCCCTCTTCACAGATTAAACTAAAAATGAAATATAATAGCAACATCAGGCCTAAGTTGCCACATCAAACTATGTACACTGCACTCTCACTCTGCAACTTTCATGCCACAGGCAGCTGTGATCTTAGCTCTGATTGGTTAGCTCAAGTTAGTGGGCTAACCAATCAGGCAAGATCAAAGGGTGATGCTGAGGGAATGGCTTCTTAGACAGTTTCTCCACTTTCTGAATAATTCACTTTACAGCCTAACCAGTCAACATATTTGTTAAAGTATAAATAAAAAGTTAAGATGAGAGAACTACTATTAAACGTAGCAGCTTGACTGTAAATGAGTGGTCTTCAAGTTTACTGGGCTGTTTTAAAAGCAACTCATTTAGCAACAATGCACTATTGTTTTGTTTACTGTCATGCATGGTTTGTCTCAGATTGGTTCCTGGATAATTATGAGGAGTTTGATTTGGGATATGGCAGCCAGATTGAACACTGCAAAAATTCATTAAATAAAAGAAATAATTTGGTGTGAGTCATAGACAATTGTTTTCAACCCCTGCAAATAAAACAAAAAAAGATCTAAAATAAAATATTAAAGAAACAGCAGTCCAGCAACATTGTATCAGCAGCTGATTACATCCTCAGAGCATGTGCAGAGTGACTTCCTTAAACCAACATATATAAATACATATGTATGTATATATATATATATATATATATATATATATATATATATATATATATATATGTATGTGTGTGAATGAGAGGGAGGATAGAGGAATAGTGAGGATGCAAGGAGTAGAGGTGGCAAAGGTGGATGAGTTTAAATACTTGGGATCAATACTTCAGAGTAATGGTGAGTGTGGAAGACAGGTGAAGAAGAGAGTACAGGCAGGATGGAGTGGATGGGGAAAAGTGTCAGGAGTGATTTGTGACAGACGAGTACCAGTAAGAGTGAAAGGGAAGGTCTGCAAGAGGGTAGTGAGACCAGCTATGTTATATGGGTTGGAGACAGTGGCATTGACAAAAAGGCAGGAGTTAGAGCCGGATGTGGCAGAGTTAAAGATGTTAAGATTTGCACTGGGTGTGACGAGGGTGGACAGGGTTAGGAATAAGTATTTTAGAGGGTCAGCCCAGGTTGGAAGGTTTGGACACAGACAGAGAGGCAAGATTACATTGGTTTTGACATGTGCTGAGGAGGGATGCTGAGTATATTGGGAAAAAGATGCTAAGGATGAAGCTACCAGGTAACCGGAAAAGAGGAAGGCCTAAGATAAGGTTTATGGATGTGATGAGAGAGGACATGCAGGTGGTTGGTGTGACAGAGCAAGACGCAGAGGACAGGAAGAAATGGAAACAGATGATCTGCTGTGGCAACCCCTAACAGGAACAGCCGAAAGAAGATGATATGTATATATATATATATATATATATATATATATATATATATATGCTGCATACACACACACACACACACACACACACACACACACACACACACAAACACACACACACACGTACATCCATCCATTCATAGCCCCTGTTCCCATTTTTCAACATGGGGCCGGGGTGTCACTTTGACAGTGACAATCAACTAGATTCTAGGTTCACAACGGTTGATAGCTAGCCCCACTGTGGCTTTTCTTCCACACTATACACATACTCACACTCTGGCCAATTTAGAATGTCCAAGCCACCTACTGTATGACTTTGGAATTTGGCAGGAAACTGGAGCACCCAGAGGAAACCAAGTGAACAGATGGAAGATATGCAGGCTCCACACAGAAGGCACTCCCTTTTTCAGCTATTGTGCAATCTCAGAGTTTGTATATATAATTAGCAGGGAGGTGCAGTAGGGCTAAAACAAAAAACAAAACAAAAATGACTTACATTTTGTCATTTTTGATTGTTTTAGATGATCTAAAATGAATACTGTTTTGATGGACAGTATTTTGAATGCTCAATGTTCGATGATACGCGTACACACACAGACAGACAGACACACCCACACACATACATATATACATAAATACACACAAAACATACTACATTAGCAAACAGGTAGGATGGGACGGATCAACAAAGTTGCTGTATGCTGAAGAAGTGGCACTACAAGCAGAGTCTAAACAATAATGTCATCAAATGACAGGGGAATGGAACACAAAACTAATGGCACATGGGATGAAACTGAGTACAGCCAAAGCAGGTGTCATGGCAGCAACTGGGGAAATCAGATGAACTGGGAATTGAGATGGGAATTGAGATAGAAAGGAAACTAGTGAAAGAGGTTAACAGCTTTACGTACCCGAGGGGGGTGGTCGAGGAAAAAGGAAGCCTAAATGAGATCGGAGCTAGAATCAGAGGGGCTGCAGTCCACTGGCACAGAGTGTCAGGGGTATTATATGACAGAAGAATGCCAAAAAATACTGTGTGGTGCAGAAACCTGGACAATGAGGCAGAGCAGTTGAAGAAGCTAGAGGTGATGGAGATGAAATGCCTGAGATAGATGATAGGCTGCACACAGTGGGACAGAAGAATAAATGAGGACATAAGAGCAAAAGCCCAAGTAGCTCCAATTGCAGAGAAGGTCAAAGAGAGCAGATGACAGTGACTCAGGCTGATTTGTAGGAAGCAGAAAACAATCTGGTGAAGATGATTTGGGACAGACAAGAAGGACACAGAACAGGGCCAGGACATGCTTAGCAGAGGGTTCAGCATTCCATGCACATCCTGTCAGGCAACAGCTGCCATAGCCAGAAATTGCATTGGATATACCACAACTCTGCTTCATTGCTGGTGCTCTCTGTGTCATTAACCAGTGTCTGTTATGAGATGCACCACTGTGGTATATAAAACCTCCACAACAGGCGTCACCATGGAAGTGCTAGCACTGCAGGAGTTGGTTGTCCTCAGCTACACTGGCTACAATCTGTGGGTCTAGCAGTTGAGTGGCTCTGTGGAAGGCCCTTCATCCCTGGCAGATGAGTCGGAGAAGATGTTGCACATTCCAGTGTGTGACTAAGTCTATTCAAGAAATCACACATACAGGACATGTACTCCCATAGGTCATCATGCGTGCCCTGCATTACTGTCACTCTCTCTGCCATGGCTGTGGTCATTATTAGCTTGTGCCTTCACAATGGTCCTGCACATTTTCTGGGTTGTGGTGACTTACACACTAACCTCATTGAGGGTGTGGTACCAGTGTCTTCAGTGAGCACCATACCCACCGCCCTGTGTGGACCTCTGTACCCATGAATACAAGGGACAGATTTTGACATCTGTCTATCGGGAGCTGGCACACTTCCCTGGTCAATAGTGAGCCTACTGACCTGTCCTTCCTGTGAGGAATGGGTAGCCTGGGTGTCCACAGGCATGGATGGAGGCTGTGTCCATGGTCTGTGCTTAAAACACAGTGGTCACATTCCCCATGTCCATCACATGTACTCTGTACTCCATGAGTGTATCAGATCATCTTCACCATCAATATTAGAAGTTACAGATCTTCCAACATCAGGAGGGGGCAGTTCCACAGGGCTGGTGCTGGATAAAGAATCACCCATGACTACATCAAAGCATAAAATATCCAGTCTAAGTATGATCCAGCATCAGAAGTGTGCATGCAACTAATTTTTACAAATATAAAAATGATGAAAATGTAGTAATCTGTTTGCATATCAGGTGTAGATGGCTGTGGATGTTGAACCAGCAATGTACCTGTATACCATAAATCAGGCAGCTTTAATAATTTTGATAATACCTAAGAGTACTTGCATGTACTGATATGCAGAAAAAGGCCTTCATACCTAGGACATCTCCAGTACATTGTCCCTGGAGCCTGTCCAGCTCTGGTCTCACATCCAGCACTGTGGGACTCTGTAGAGGTGACACCCCATCTATGAGAGGCCAGGAACTCCTCCATTTCTGTGAGAGGTGGTGCGCTATAATCCCACACTGGTTACCCTGCCTTCTTGTATCAGGAGTTGTACTGTTTTTTGGGCAACATGTATTCTAGGTTCATAGGTAGGTACTAGGCTATCTGCCTGAAGGCATTTATAAGCCTAGCCAGAACGTGTTGGCTTTCACTGCCCACTTAGATTAGTTCCCTGTGCCTCTGTCCAGCAGAACCACTGAAGTGATCCCCGGGGTAAACTTTCTGTTTCCCATCCACTCATTAAGGTTTTTCTTAAAGAGTGTTAGCGAGGAGCTCTGCCTAATATAGACTGGAATCTTGTTCCAAAGTTTGGGAAGTCTCTGGGACAGGAATCTATCCCTCCAGCATGTCCTATTTATTGTTGTGGTGAGGTTTGGATCCCTAGATCATGTGGCTCAAGGGGATATGGTTTTCTTTAGGTGGAGCATGTACATCAATTCTGGGTTGGACATGGCCTTGTATGTCAGGCAGAGATCACCTCTGAGTAGGCGGTATGCAACCGAGTACAGCTGGAGTTTCTTCAGTCGAGCTGCATAGGACATCTGTTTGATGCCAGTGATCCTCTTGATGAGGTACTTCTGTGGTCTTTCCAGCTGTTGCAGGTGTCTTGTAAGGTACATCCCAAATGGGGCGTTGTACTCTATGATGGGTCTGATGAGGGATGAGTAGAGGGGCACAATGACCTCTTTTGATCTGGATGCGAACCCTTTTGTGATTAGGTGGGCCACATAGAAGGATTTTCTAACCACTTCGGCAATGTGATTATCAAAGGAGAGATTACTATCTACTTGGCTCCCCAGATCCCTTATTACGTCTTCCATATTTAGGGGACTACCACCTATGTGGTAGTTTGTGGGTACTTTGTTTTTTCCAAAGGGGATGACTATGCACTTTTTGGCATTTAGCTTGAGGCCATGATTTTGACACCCAGTATCCATCTCAGTGAGACCCTTTTGGAGGATGTCTGTGTCAGCCGGAGAGTCAATTACAGCCCCTAGTTTGCAGTCATCTGCAAACTTGTTTAGCCATAGTCCTCCTGTGCTTAACTCTACCTCTGAGAAGTATATGCCGAACAGGAGGGGTCCTAGGACTGAGCCCTGGGGAACGCCAGTTGTAACCGGTTTAGAGTCAGACCTAGCTCCCCCAACTCTCACCATATGGGTTCTGTCCATGAACCAGTTGGCAACCCATCTTGTGATGTAGGGGTTTCTGTTCAGGCTGGTGAGCTTGTCTATAATACCAGAATGGGGAATTATGTCGAAGGCCTTTGCGAGGTCTAGGTAGGCTGTGTGTACCACCTTTCTCTCATCTATAGCCTTGGTAACTGTCTCAAAGAAGTCCACCAGGTTCAGGAGGCATGATCTGCCCTTAACAAAGCCAAATTGGGTAGGGTCCAGTGTTTGGAGGTTCCCAATGTCTCTGTTAACGAGTTCCATGATGATGCACTCCATAGCCTTGCAGACCAAGGTAGTCAGGCTTATAGGGCGATAGTTCCTGTGGTCTGTTATGCATCCACCTTTGTGGAGCAGAATAACCATTGCTGTGAGCCACTCTATGGGTTTGAACAGTATGTTTAGGTGAGGGGTTAGTTCATCTTTGAGCTCATGTAGGAGGCAGCCTGGGACACCATCCGGTCCCATTGATGCTGTGTTTTTGGCTTTGGAGAGGGCTGTTTTAACCTGTGTATCTGTGATTTCAGGGGCTCTACATTCTTCTAGTATGGTTATGGGCCCTTTTGGGGTGAGAGGGGGGTGAAGTTTGCACTGAACCTGTCTGCCAGGATGTTGGCAATATTGGTCGGTTCAGTGTATTTTGTGCCATTCTGGACTAACTTTGAGCAGATCTGAGCATTGCCACTTAGATTCTTGACATAGCTAACGAATGTCTTTGGGTTATCTTTAGAGTCCTTGGCAATTTTTCTTTTGAAGCTTGACTTGGATGATTTTATGAGGGATCGTAGTTTCTTGCTGATACTGATAAGGGATGTCTTCCCTCCTTGGGATTTTACTCTTTTCTGTACTAGTTTCCTCCTTCTACTGTATAGCTTGTTTATGGCAGGGGTCCACTAGACTGGTTTCCTTTTCTTGGAGGAGTGAGTCTTGGTTTTGCTTGGGATAGCACTATCCATGCATTCATGTAGGTGCCCGTAGAATGCATTAGTAAAGCATTTTGCAGCTTGGACAGCATTATCCTTTAGCATGGGGGCTTTGAAACTTTCCACCTTGGTCTTAAGTAGCACGAAGTTTGCTTTTGAAAAGTTTTTCATGGTAGTTTCCTTATCTGGGGGTTGGGGGGAATGTGGATTTCCAAAGTGATTTGTTTATGGTCAGATCTAACCAGCAAGGGGTTGACATCCGGTGTGGAACACCGGTTGCCCATGTTGGTGATGACCAGGTCTAATATGTTGTTACCTCTGGTGAGAGTGTTGACCAGTTGATCCAGTGCATTTGAGTTTATAAATTCTAGGAAATGTTGGGCAAGGAAGTTAGTACTTGAGTAGTTCTCCCAGTTAATGTTTGGGTAATTGAGATTGCGCAATATTACGGTGTTTGGTAGGACCTTTATGTTTCCCAGTGTTTCCAGAAATGTGGAATGGGGGTCCTGGGACATGGTGGGTGATCTGTAATAAGCTACAATTTGAATTGCAGTTTTGCCCATTGTTAGTTGCACGTGGATGATCTCTGAAGTATTGTGCTGTGCCACTAACCTGGAGGCGTGGATATTCTTGATGAATATGGATACGCCCCCACCTTTTGTATTTCGGTCCAGGTTTTGTGTATGGTATGTGTTGTAGCCTGGTAGTGCTGGTGTGCTCTCTGGAGTCATTATACAATGACTGCTCATTACTATTGAAAAACAAGCACACAGAGACAGCTCAACCAGCATGCCCATTGTAAATCAAGCATATACCAAGAGAAAAAAGTCTGGCCACTGCCCATTGTAAATCAAGCATATACCAAGAGAAAAAAGTCTGGCCACTGCCCATTGTAAATCAAGCATATGCCAAGAGAAAAAAGTCTGGCCACTGCCCATTGTAAATTAAGCATATGCCAAGAGAAAAAAGTCTGGCCACTGCCCATTGTAAATCAAGCATATGCCAAGAGAAAAAAGTCTGGCCACTGCCCATTGTAAATCAAGCATATACCAAGAGAAAAAAGTCTGGCCACTGCCCATTGTAAATCAAGCATATACCAAGAGAAAAAAGTCTGGCCACTGCCCATTGTAAATCAAGCATATACCAAGAGAAAAAAGTCTGGCCACTGCCCATTGTAAATCAAGCATATACCAAGAGAAAAAAGTCTGGCCACTGCCCATTGTAAATCAA
Source organism: Protopterus annectens (assembly GCF_019279795.1). Lineage (NCBI taxonomy): Eukaryota > Metazoa > Chordata > Ceratodontiformes > Protopteridae > Protopterus > Protopterus annectens. The sequence continues at coordinate 1,466,880,749 of NC_056745.1, read as the reverse complement.
GCATATGCCAAGAGAAAAAAGTCTGGCCACTGAAGTACCATTGAGCTGCCAGACTTTTCTATTGGTATAAGCCAAGAGACAGAGCAAAAATACAACAAAAATCAGGTATGTTCTGCAAAACTTAAGAATCAGAAATGTACTTGATTGTCCTTGCATTTCTGCACTATCCCTCACAAAATCTCAGCAGTCATACCTCTCAAATGCCTACATTTTTGCCTTATAGTTTAGGTCTGTTCCTCATAAACAATTTTAGTTTGCAGGTCACTGAAGGCTGAAGTTATTAAATAATAGACATTTCAGGTTCAGACTTCAAATCCTTCTAAAAATGCATGTTAACACAAAACTTCTTATTCCAGCAACGTTCTAAGTTTATAAAAGCAATATTTAAAATCTGTCCCTTTTTTCTGGACCTTTGTCTCTCTATTATGTTGGGATGTGTCTAGATTTCTTGTATTGAGTGTGTCGGCAAAAAAAAAAAAAAAACGTGAATGGAGATTCTCTTTTCAGTGATACTTCACCTGCACTTACTGATATACTGTCCAGACATGGGAACGTAAGTCCCATATGCATGTGAGGTACATTAGCAAACAAGGAAGAACATGGAGGAACACTACAGTACTGTTATACAAAGACATTATTTAAGAAAGGTAAGAAATTTCGTTCTTAAATAATGTCATAGTATAATAGCAATAATCCACTCCTGTTTGTGGGCATAGCCGGTTTTAAGCACCAGCGAACCCTGTGGTCGCTGGGGGCCCCCTGTTCCCTGGGGGCCCCCAACCACACCAAGTTATCTTATCCTGATATTTTGTTAAGTCTGTCAAACCAACAAAAGCTAGTATAGCATTCTTGTATACTTAACAAACTACACGGATAACTCTTATGTATACCTCCTTTAAAATTCAAAAGATATTTCTGGTTGTAGTAATAGTGTTTTAAAACTACACTGCCAATCATGAGCGGGCAGGTGATCCGCTGTGGTAACCCCTAACCATGAAAAAGCCAGAAGAAGAAGAAGAAGACGTAACAGTGTTTTGTCAAGTAACAGACATCAGAATTCCATTAAATATTTTACCACTGACATAATGCCGGTGACCTAGTTAAATCCTGCTGTTGGACATTTTCTCCACTTGCTATACCCGTGGCTGCAGGGGGCCCCCATTAATCATCCCTGACTGTGTGGGGGCCCCACAAAAGCTGCTGCTGTTTGGGGAAAAATGAGGAAGAAAAAATGTATTAATTTACTAATTATGCTCTTTAACCTGAACGGGGCTGTGATATTACCCTGTTAGGATGAAGCTGATAATGAACATGAGCAAGGTAAGTACTGGAGAGATCAGCAGTGCAGAGTGACCAAGGTAAGCACTAGAGAGATCAGCAGCCCAGAGTGACCAAGGTAAGCACTAGAGAGGTCAGCAGCCCACAGTGACCAAGGTAAGCACTAGAGAGATCAGCAGCCCAGAGTGACCAAGGTAAGCACTAGAGAGATCAGCAGCCCAGAGTGACCAAGGAAAGCACTAGAGAGGTCAGCAGCCCAGAGTGACCAAGGTAAGCTCTAGAGAGATCAGCCCAGAGTGACCAAGGTAAGCACTAGAGAGGTCAGCAGCCCAGAGTGACCAAGGTAAGCACTGGAGGGATCAGCAGCCCAGAGTGACCAAGGTAAGCACTAGAGAGGTCAGCAGCCCAGAGTGACCAAGGTAAGCACTAGAGAGATCAGCAGCCCAGAGTGACCAAGGTAAGCACTAGAGAGGTCAGCAGCCCAGAGTGACCAAGGTAAGCTCTAGAGAGATCAGCCCAGAGTGACCAAGGTAAGCACTAGAGAGGTCAGCAGCCCAGAGTGACCAAGGTAAGCACTGGAGGGATCAGCAGCCCAGAGTGACCAAGGTAAGCACTAGAGAGGTCAGCAGCCCAGAGTGACTTATCACAGTGCAAATTTTGGATTTTAAGAAGAGCTGATACTTCTGATAATCAGGGATGGTTTTCTCTTTTAGGGAGTTTTATAAATACAAGCATAACACTAGATAGTACAACACTCAATTCCTTTACTTAAGAATTCAGTGCAATCCCAAAAATAATAAATGCTCAGAATCAAGACTACATTTTAAATATTACTCTAATGCACTTAAAAAGTTAGTAGAACAACACCTTTTGCATCAACACATATTTTTGGACTATAAGTATAAAACTCAGATGTTTGGATTGATTGACTGTTTGTAATCCTGAATGATTTACCAGCAAACCAAACTTTTTGTGAAGGAGAAAGTAAATGTATGAGCAAAATCAGGTAAGGTCTGTGAAATCATGGACAGTGACAGGTATGCATTACTGCTCAATGAGGTAAATAAGTGACTTACCCCTGCTGCTATTTGACGACTGCTAAACAGCAGTCACTGATCTGGTGTGGCAGTACCAGACTGTATAAATGGATAGTGGGGGCTCCCTTAATCATCCTTGACTCAGTGGGGACCCCCACAAAAGCTACTGCTGATTGAAGAAAAATGAGGACAAAAAATGGATCAGTTTTCTGACTGAGCTGTTTAACCTGAACAATGCTGAGATATGAACCTTTTAGGATAAAGCTAATAGCCTCTGGTTTCAACCATACCCATTCTAAAACAAGCCCTGCTCAAATGTGTGTATACAGAAAGCTGCTGGGATCTGGGGATTGTGTGGTTATTACAACTTTAATTTTCATCATAGTCAAACCTTAGAGGTGTGCACATGAATTCATTATAGCTTGTGATTGAGCTGAGGACAGTGTGGTCATTGTTTACTTTTCTCACAGACCTCAGAGGTGTAAAAAGAAAGTTACTATAGCTTGTGTAGGGGTGGTATACTGTCTAAGAGCAACAAATTAGAATATATTACTGAAATCATTCTCACAATCACACATCAGGCACATATACATGGGGCTGACTTTGAGGTTTAGGGGTGTGGAAGCATGCTATGTATACATATATCAGCAGTCACTTGAAATATATGGCCAAGGCAATTTAAACCTCTGCTTTCATCCTAGTCTAACACCAGAGGGATGTATAGGCAGTGACTGTCTTTTGTGGGGGGTTAGGGAAGGAGGCAGTATTCCCAGATAAGACCTATGTATTTCCACAACTGGCTTGTTAGTTTATTGTGAGCTACTGTTTTGTCAACTTTGAACATTAAGCCTTGGGCACAACTTATGTCTTCCTTGAAAGAAAAAAAAAGACTGAAATTATTTTCTTTTTTATGATTTTTGTTTAGGCCACAATTGGAGTAAAATGCTGAGAAAATGCTCTAAAATGCATCCCATGGCACATATATAACCCCTATGGCTTTGGGGGCACCAGCTTAATTGAGTTATTTCCTAAATGGTTATTACTGTGCTGTCTTGGTCAGGAAAGGAGTTCTGAAAGAATACAAAGAAAACTAAAGCTGAACAGCAACAGTGAATTTCTTTCCTTACTAATAATTTTTGTTCAAGCCATTACTGGATGAAAATGGTGTGTAAAAATCCCTTTAAAATGCACTTCAGAGCTTATAGAAAGTTATGGCTTATTGAAAAAGCTGACAGTAAGGCAAAATGTAGGCAAAAGAAGGAAAAAGTAATGTGCATGGCATGGGGAGCCCAAAAGGGGGTGGTGGATTAGAGGAGGGGACTGGAGGGTGTGCGGGGGGGGGGGTTGTATCAGTAGGCCTAGTCATCACTTCATTTAAGTCCAGACCTGTACATATAGTTGTTGTAATGTATCATTGTTGCAACTAAATGCCAGTGTCCTTTCGTTAGACAGGTCAACAAAGTGTGGTATATAGGACTGTTGTAATATAACAGCTTGTAGCTAAGGTCTGTCTGTGCGTACTACTCCTAAAAGTTTGCAGCACAAACTAATAGGTTTCTTAGGAGGTGTGGCAATGACAGGATGATACTTATACTGGAAGTGCCTAGGGGGCCCCCAACTTGACATTTGCTGGGGGCCCCCAAAATGCTAACATCGGCCCTGTTTGTGGGTATACCAGGATTTGCCAATGGCTGGCTTTGTTTAATCACTTGGGCTTCACTCTCATGATCAAACCATACCAACCATAGGTAAATCCTGATATACCCAGGCACAGTCATGGATTATTGCTTAATAATACCTCTGGTCCTGCTGCACACCATTTCATAACCACAGTTGTTAAAAATTAAAAAAAAATTAAAAACAAAGAAACCAGTGGTCTTAAAACTTCATTAATGAGCTCAGTCACAATAATTTCCAAAAATCATGAAACGCAGGTAGTGTTCCAAAGCAGCAAGCCTTCATTCATCACAGATAGGTGATCCTCAGTAACAAAAGAAATTTTCACCTTCTACATTAACATTTATCACAATAGTATCCCAGGGAATGTCCCAGTAGGGCTAATCAACTGCCCACAGGTCAAAGAGCTATTGTCCATGGAGATAGACAGCTTAGAGTAGCTCCTTGTGCTCTGAATCTGAAAACTTGGGCTTACATGTGGAAGTCCCAGCAGATCCAATGGCGATCTTCTGCTTGTTCTGTTTTTTAGAGATTGTTTTTTTTTGGTATGGAAAACCGGGGAATCTCCAGCCTTGTTCATGCATGGTTCTGACAAATCCTAACACCACTATTCTCCTCCTTGGGCAGATAACATGATGTTTGAGTGCCTGACAATTATATATCTGCATCCATACCATTTAATTAATAGCAGGCACATAGCTTTATCAAGCAGATGTCCCCTGCAAAACAACTGCATACCAACGTATTGTTCTCAATGTAAAAAATACTGTTGCTAATGGGATGTGTGTAATGTATACATCAGTCAGATGCATTTCATGCAAATTATATCATAAACAGTGTACAAATGATTTAAACTGTGCGCTAAGTACTCATTGGTGTGTCGCCCATTAAGTTCACATTAAGCTTAACAATCCTGCAGCCCAGCCATTTCTTTTCCCTTGTAACACCTTTCCCAAGTCTCTTAGAAGTACTGACAAACATATAGCTTATTATCTGAACAGACTGAATAGTGGTTAAAATTAGCCATACCTATAAATGTATATTCTTGTAAAAATATCACTTACCTTGTACAAGCATAAGTATTTTCTAGAAGGAATCGTCTGAAATTCACCTTTGACAGTTTCTGAACTCTGTGTTCTCCAGTTTTCGTCATTAGCACAGTGAGGCTCTGTGACTTCGATTGTGCTTATATCATGCAGATTCACCTGGCTGGGTGTGACAATTATGCTAATTAGGGTGCAACTCATTATTGTTTCAGAATTACTCAATTTTCTTGATAATTGCACCCACTAACCATCACATTCAGGTCTTCGCAATGCTGGGACATGCCTGTAACACTGGGCTGCTCTGTGCGTGCACATTCCACACTTGCCTCGCGGAGGACATTTGTAATTCCACATACAGCCATCTTTAAATGAAGTTGCTGTACTGCCTGATTTCTTGTCAGCATAAACAGGGATACAGGACTGCCATGTTTCAAACTTTAAAGTGCCATTGTGAGCCAGAATTATACAGTGCATGTATCATCCTACATTGCCATATGGTATGCAAATGAGGTGCTTGTCAATGCCTACTATTGTGCAGCAGGTGGGACACAAGAGATCTGATTTGGGCATCAGTTTTGTGCCATTTTTCACTGAAATTCTTCAAAGTGAGACATCATGGCTGAAAAAGGAGAGGGTAGTGCTCCTTTAAGAGTGCAGAGATGGTATGAGGAGGAGACTAAAATATTTCTGGACTTCCTACATATGGATTACAGCCAAAGACTCCTGCAGGAGGGTTATAAAGATCCTCAGTGTAAGACTGATGCCTGGAATAGCTTACCTCAGGCTGTAATCTGTGCCACTGGCATCCCACACACAAGGGAAAAATGTCGTCACCATTCCAGTGCTATGAGGTGCTGCAGTCATGACCTTCTACTCCGACGGGGGGATGGAGTTAAACAGCCATTGCCATCTCTGTACCATAAGCATAACTTTTCTTAGCTAAGTATGCAACCTGTCATTAAGTGCTACCCACAAGTACGACATACTTCTCATTTGTCGACAGCCCTTGAAGAAACTTAAGTGAATAGGTGCAACTTGTCATTGTGTGCTACCAACAAGTACTATACAGTTCTCATTTGTGTCGGCAGCCCTTGAAGAAACTTAAGTGAATAGGCAGCTGCACAGGAGGACACTGGAGAGCACCAGGATGAGAATACTTGCTTCAGACAGTACAGCTTTTAATATTAATAGCAGTCAAAATTCATTCCCAAAGCATATATCTTTCACACACCATTGCTAGTTCTGTGATAACTGTCATGGTTCAAAGGTAGCAGTATGATTGCTGAATGGTATTAACGTGTTAGTGCAGGCATCCTGTCATTTAATTGGACAAATGGGTCAGGATGTAAAAGCTGAGCTTCCACTTTGTGCAGATGCTTGTGGATTCATTCAGCCCTTTTATGTTGTCATTTGAGGATTCTATTACTGACTATAGAACTGGACGGAGAAATATGAATCAGCAACATTTTTGGGTGGATAGACATCTGTCCATGTCATGAACAATCTTCGATATAGTTGTTTTGTTTGCTTCTGTCTATGTCATGAAGAATCTTCATCAATATAATTGTTTTCTTTGCTTATAAGCTGTGAATGAAATGATGTCTGAGCAGAATGATTTCATTGTATGGTTACATTTGCCTCAGACATATTTACTGCATCTTAGAGAAGAGAATCCTGATTGTTTGTTCATCTAGCATATCATGTTAATCCTCTATCTCACAAAATGCATGCGATGATGACTGATGGGTCAGATCTCCCTCTAAGCTGTATATGCTCACAGCCTTGTTAAATTGAGAAGTGCTGCTTGATCCAGTAAGTGTATTACATTTAAACATATCATAGTCAAGTACATGTATATATGTATATGTATAAATCAGCTTCAGTTTTTATTAGTCACTATCCTTTCTATTGCATACACGTATTTTGTCTGTTATCGTTTATTTTTCCTATTATTTTGTTTTTCTCTGCATACACATATTTTGTCTGTTATCATTTATTTTGCCTATTATTTTGTTTTTCTCCATTTATTTTACTTTTATATGCAGCAGCATCATGAGCTACACCCATCCCTCTCACTAGGCCTGTTAGTCCCCCACAGGAGCAGCGGCAGTGCCATCTCTATCACCAGCAGATCCACCCAGCACATCATGATCCCTGCCTGTCACTGTCACGTCCTGCCCTACCTACACAATTCAGGTAGCCCTGCACCAAATGCAGGGACAGTTGTACCCACCAGTAGCAGTGTCAGTGGAAATAACATCTTTGTCACATATCATCAGCTTGCAGACAGAGGTTCATAGATACTTACTAGGCTAATGATCTGTGGGGATCTTCAGAAGCCTAGCCATACATTCTTAATATGGTTCTAGTATTGGTATTTTTAGTATGATTAACCCAGAGCTCCTTGTATTTTGATTACAAACAACCTGAGGATGGCACACATTCATGTTACCCTTGTCCATAAGGGACAAGAGTGCCATTCTGGGGGGGGGGGGGACTTGCAGTTTCCCATCCACTCATCCATGTTACCCTTGATTAGAGTAGTAAACGTACTTTGCTTTACATGAAGAGGAATGCAATTCCAGAGAAGGGGTATTCTCTGCAAGACATATTTATCCCTCCAGCAAGTTATATTAAAGTTGCAGAACAGACTGAGATCTCTTGAGCAGGTGCTTCTACTGCTGTTGGACTTGGGAATACATGGTAGATCTGGAGGGATGGTGTCAGCAGAGGTGCTATAAACAAAGTAGAGATCATCCCTCAATAGTCTGTAAGATACCGAAAAGAAGGACAGGGCTTTCAGATGATCAGTACAGCTTTTCTGATTTTAGGCTCTTGACTTTCTTAGTGAGAAAGCATTGTGGTCACTCAATATGAGTCAGGGATTTGGAAACGTACATACCGAACAAGGCATTGTACTCAATGATAGGTCTAATGAGTGCAGAATATAGTAGAATAATCACCACCCTAGACCTGGATGCCATACCTTTAGTAATAAGCTGTGCAATAATAAAGGACCTCCTTACAACATGGGATATGTGGTGATCAAATGACAGCATAATGTCCACAAAGATTCCTTGGTCTGTCTCCACTGAGTCAATTTTCAGGTGTGTGTTGTTCATGTGATAGTTGCAGGAAATGTCATGCTTGCCAAAGGATACAATTACAAATTTTTGGTATGTAGTTTTAGGCTATGGCTTTGATACTACATATTTGCTTTGGAAAGTTCTCCCTGGAGGATATTGACATCTTCTGTAGAGTTTATGATGAAACCAAGTTTATAGCCATCTGCAAACTTGGTTATAAGGCCTTAACATTAGATTTCATTTCAAAGAAGTAGATGCCAAAGAGGAGTGGCACAAGGACTGACCCCTGAGGTACACCACTAATGACCGATCTTTTGGAGAAGGTAAATCCATTCACCCTAATTTCCTGGGTGCTATCCAATGAGTTACATACGGATTTACATTTAGCTGGATGAATTTATCAACCATGATTGGATTGGAGTTGAACACCTTTGCGAGGGATGGATATGTGGTATGACAGATTTTTCCTCATCTAATGCTTTGGTAACCTTTTCAAAGAAGTTGGCCAGATTAAGTAGGCTAGCTGTGCTCTTGACAAAACCAAAATGGTTTGAGTCAAGAGTTTGTAGGTTGCCTATATTCTTATTTATTATTTCGATAATGACCCTTTCCAGAGCTTTACAGATGAGGCTGGTCAGGCTTATAGGTCTATGATTGCCCAGGTCAGTTGATGCCCTACCTTTGTGTAGGGGATGGCTTGTCCAGTTCAAACCATGATTGAAAGTTGATAGTGAAGAGCCCCTTTAGGGGGTTTGACTGGTCCTGTTTTAGGCTGACCGGTGTGTATCTTGGTATGCTATCAGGCCCCACAGAAGCAGGGCTCTTGGCCTTGAATAGTCCTTTGAGGACATGCTCCCTGGAGACTTATATAGGTGTGGATGCTAGTATGTGGGGGGTGAAGTTAAAGCTAAATTTATCTTTTAGTAGATTTTCTATGTCCTCAGATTAGAGTATGTAATTTGCCATTTTTGCACAGTTTTAAGCATTATTTCTGAGGTTTTGCACACAGTTAAAGAAGGCTTTATGATTATTTTTTGCCATGGTGGCTATTTTTACCTCACATCTGGCTTTGGTAGATTTGACCAGGAACTTTAATTCCCTGTTAAGTTTGGCAAGAGCATTTTTTTGTTCCATTTGCACAATTGCACTTATTTTTACATGCAATGAGTTATTTCCTTTTATTGTAGAGTCTGTTTATATGTGCATTCCACCACATAGATTATTTTTTAATTTGGCATTATATTTATTTTAGAGGGAGAGAGATGCTTCTCTGCCACAGTTTACATCTACATAGAATTAGGCAGGGAAAGAGTTCACATTTGTAGAAAGGTCATCATGATGGAAAGGAATCTTAACTTTTGCCAGATTGTGACTCAGTTTTAACAGCTGAGCCTTAGCATAATCTCAAAATACTGAGTTATTGGAAGAAAATTCCAGATTTAGTCTTTTGGTGAATATGACTGAATTATGGCCTAGTGACTGTAGACTCCTGTCTTCATCTTCATCTTACTTTACTTTACTATTTTCCACAATTTATATTATATGCACATACATACACACACACACACACACACACACACACACACACACACACACACACACACACACATATATATATATATGGTTTACTATCAAAATATTGACGTTAAAATAACAAACGTATTTAACATCGAAAGACAACGTCGAATTCATGCATACTAATGAGGTGTAAAAGTTGAATCTGATGAACAAACTCATCAGATTCGACATTTACATTGAATATTGAATGGGGATGTCCACATAGGAGCTAAGGTAAGTCTAGCTCTTACCCTGGAATTCACTGATTTGCATGGGGGGAAAGCCCCCCTACATCCCACTATCCCTGCTAACTATATATTCCAACTTTGAGATCACACTACAGTGAGGAAAGGGATGAATTTCCCAATCCACACTGTACCATGATCTCTACTCATAACATTGAGCTCCTTATAAGTGAATGCACAGTGGCATTCGCTGATAAGGACTCTCGCTCAATTAATGTTTGGCAACATGGAAATTGGCCAGCGGCCATTCAACATTCCCATGTTCGCCAAACGTTCATTCTATCTTTTGATAGTAAACCTCTCTCTCTCTCTCTATACATATATATATATATATATATATATATATATATATATATATATATATATATATATATATGGGTCTATATGACATGGTCGACAGTTCATATGATCGACACTCATTTGGTCGACAGTTCATTTGGTCGACAAGCAGATTTGCCCCCTTCCCCAATGTTGTGCAACCCTGGAGTTGATATATATATATAGTTAGGGGGTGTGTGGGGGGCACAGCCCCTCACATTGGGGGGTGTGGGGGGCTAAGCCCCCCACCTAAAATGCTTGTCGATCAAATGAACTGTCGATCATTTGAACTGTTGACCATGTCATATAGACCCATATATATATATATATATATATATATATATATATATATATATATATACACACACACACATATATATATATATATATATATATATATATATATATATATGTGTGTGTATATATCTATAGATATAGATGTACGGATACATATATAAACATACATATTTTTGCATCAAAAATAGATCAGCACATATGTCTCATGATCCTGTAGGTCTACCATATTCCTTTGATGCACAGTCATGACATATTTCTAAATTCTCTGCCTTCAGTCCCTGTTGCAGTAGCAGCCATGGTACTAAACAAGTTACTTGACACATGCATTTGCCTAGTGACATTCATTGCTAATGAGCGTCAGGGCTGACCACGATCACGCCTGCAATGTTTTTGAATCCCAGTGCAGAATTTTAATAACTAAAAGACAAAGTTTATTTTAATCTGAAAGCCTGAATAATATGAGGTAGCATTATTTGTGAAAAAAAAATTAATAATACACAAGAAAAATGAAATAAGAAAACGCTGTACATAAAATGACTGAAATCTCAGCTGCTGCAGAATAGTGCTCCCATCAGCAGCAGTACACTGAATCACATGGACAATCTGAACGAATCAGTATCTAAGCAATTTCATAAGATTGATACCAGACTCAAATATCAGAATGGTGCACAGACAACAATATTAACTGCATCTGATTCTTTGAATCTTTTGACAGCATAAAAAACATAATTGTGAATCCCACAACATAAACAAAATGACATTTCAAAAAATACTTGTGCCAATCTGTGCCACTGGAACACAGGTTATGTTCTGGTTTTGTTTAGTTCTGTTCATCATATTTATTTTCAGACAACTGCATTTTAGTCTTATGTAGTACAATCCCATTTAATGCGTAAATGCACCACAGTTACTGAAGACTTTATGTGATACAAATGACTATTAATTAACAACAGTTATGAGTGATTATTTATTTATGTATCCTTTGTTGATAGGGTCAGTTTTACTAGACTAATAGTCTCCTTTCCAAGAGCCACTAGGTAGCATTTCTACTACTAGGGGAAAGATTGGCCATGGTGCCAGAGAATGTCTCTTTTCAAAAAGTGACATTTATATCCACCTGTGCTACCACCAACCCACACAGATGGTACCTTAATTTAACGTCTCATCTGAAAGTTGTCCGTACAAAATACAATGCTTCGATTTTAACACAAACTGCACTAAAACCAGACTAAATATATCATTTAATTCAGCTTCATGGCATGGAGGGATAAAACCCTGATGGCCTGATTTGTTTGCAGACAGCCTGAGCTTGACTAGTGGTTTGGAAGCCTGTAGGAGCTGGCTGGGCTGGATAGGAATGAGTGGTCATCCCGTAGAGAGGGAGGTGGTTCCGGCTTACCATACTGGTGACACCTAGTGTGAGCATTAGGTGTTCACCTATAGTGGCATTTTGAATCACTTGAGCTCTTGCTACCTTAAATCATATGTGCTGTGTGGTTGAGGGGGAAACTAACATGTGGAGACACGCTTCCTCTTAGATGGTAGAGATTGCAAACTCAGAGGAACTGCTGAGGTGGAGAGGGTGCTCTGTCAGGGAGAGGGAGGGCCACCCCCAGGACCAGAAGACCAGCCTACTCCCTACCACACAACACCTGGGCAGGAAAGAATGGGCTGTAGGGCTCTTGTCCAGCTCTGGAATACCCAGGTCACATTGCACTAGAGTAAATGAGCCAATTAGGCAAAGGCAGAGGAGCTATCGGGCAAGGTTTTGAGGAAAGCAGCAATAAACAAATAAATAAACAAACAAACATAAATAAATAAATACATATTTTATTTGCTACTCTATAATTCAGAGGGTTCAAACTACATACTCAACATATCTCCTTTTGCTTTGAAAAATATAACCTATACCCCTGGGGGACCAGTCATGGTGCCGGTGGATTGACGGGCACCCAGTGTTGCTGCTGCGCAGGTTGAAACGGCTCTGTCCAGGGCCAGGAGTGCAGCTTCTGTGGGACCTGACGGTGCCCCTGGCTGTGTTCTACATGCACTCCAGGGTGAGCTGGCACCTTGCCTGTGTGCCCTGTTCGTTCACAGCCTCACCTCGGGCTTTGTCCCTGCCGAGTGGCGTGCTGCTGCAGTCATCCCTCTCCATGAGGAGGGGCGGCTGCAGACCCAGGGAACTGTCACCCCATTGGTCTGGCAGGTCTGGTATGCGGAGCTCTGGATTCCATCATCATGGACCTAGTGGGTGGGGATGTGGGGAGTGTCCAGACTCCGGATCCCACACGGTTTGGTTTTGTGGGGGAGTGGATCATGCCTGCTTGGCCTGGTTGGCTTCTTTTGGTCAGTTGCCGGAGTTGTGGATGAGGGCAGGGTGGTTCATGCAGCCTACTTTGATCTGGCCAAGGCCTTTGATACTATTCCCCACTCAGGATTCATAGAAAAACTCAGTTACCTAGGCATCAACCCTTATATCACTAGGTGGGTTGCAAACTGGCTAACAAAGAACCCACAGTGTGAAAGTAGCTGACTCCAAGTCATACTGCCGAAGAGTCATGAGTGGAGTCCCACAGGGTTCGGTCCTGGGTCCTCTCCTGTTTGGTATTTACTTCTCTGAAGTCCAGGCCAACACAAAGGGACTCTGGCTGACAAAGTTCGCAGACGATTGCAAGTTGGGAGCTATTAATTCCGCATGTGATGTTGACATCCTACAGAAAGGTCTCACTGAGACCAACGACTGGTGTCAGAACCATGGCCTTAAACCCAATGCCAAAAATGTCATCATCCCCTTTGGGAAAAACATGGTTCCCATGAATTACCACATCAATGGCAGTCCACTGAACACAGAAAGTGTTATAAGAGATCTGGGAACACAGGTTGACAGCAACCTCTCTTTTGACCACCACATTGTCACTGTGGTCAGAAAGTCCTTCTATGTGGCACATCTCATTACTAAGGGTTTTGCATTGAGGAAGAAAGAGGTCATTGTCTCCCTCTACTCTTCCCTCATTAGGCCAGTCATCGAGTACAATGCCCCATTTGGCATGTACCTTACAAGACACCTGCAACAACTGGAGAGGCCGCAAAATTACTTCACAAAGAGGATCCTAGGCCTTAAACACTTGTCCTATATGGACAGACTCAAAAAAAACTTCAGCTACTCTCTGTCTCATATCGCCTACTTAGAGGCAATCTCTGCTTAACTTACAAAGCCATGTCTGACCCAGCTCTGTTAGAAATGCTACATCTAAAGAAATCTCAATCCCTCTGCACCACACACTCCAGGGACCTCAACCTGATTACCACAAACAACAGAACATGCTGGAGGGACAGGTTCATAACCCAGAGACTGCCCATGCTATGGAATAGACTTCCCATACATGTCAAACAGAGCACCTCACTGGCCCTCTTCAAGAGAAATCTTGACGAGTGGATGGGAAATAGAAAATTCACCCTGGGGATCACTCCAGTGGCTCTACTCGACAGAGGCCCTGGGAACTAAGGTCGGGTGGCACGATGCCAGGGTAATCCTATGGGCTAGGCTTGTAAAAGCTTTAGGGCCATTAGCCTAGTACACACCTATGAACCTATGAAATGTGAAATACACTTGAAAGCAATAAAATTCTTTGAAGCTGCTGTTATAAAGTTATTCAGAGCATGTAGCAACTGATGAATCAAATGCCCCCACATATGCTATCATATTCCAATTTTTAGTTTCCTAACTGTTCTTTCAGTATATAATCCAGGGTACCCACAATACAAAACATTGATACAAAATGTATTACAATTCATAAACTGTATAATGTTGTTACATTTAATCATTATTAGTAGGGTGAGCACATTCACACAGGTTCCTATAAACTTACATACTGAATGTATTTTATACTCTGAAAACTAACAGGATTCAGAAATTAAGTTCTCCAAACCTTACTTATGATGTTCCTTGGTGACTCTACCAAAATGCACCACCATCTTTAAGTTGTTTGATTTCTTGAATGTCATTGAAAGAATGTCTCAAAAAAAATCCTTAACTGTAGAATCAGTGTGCAAAATATGTCAGTTTTTACAAATGATGTTACAAGCAATATATGGGGTATAAGGGTATAACTATAAACACATGGAATGTCATCCACTATTACTAATGGCTGTTCTCAATGTATATTTCAGAGACTGGAAGCACCATGACAAATACTCATATACCACATGGCGACAGAGCTGGTAAGATATATCTGGGGAAAAAACTGAAGGAATAGAGTTGCAGACGTGAAACAGCATATTTTCTTCAAAAGCTTATATCTTTGGAAGTACAGGAATGTATTTTGCATTCAAAGAACTAAGTTCAACCAGGTTTGCTATCATTATGTGGAATGGCACTTACATGAAAATGATTTGGTTGAATGCAAAGTTTTAAAGTTTCATATTCCCATACTGAAATATTTCAAAGTCATGTTAATGAAAGTAAGTCTCTGTTTGCTAATATCAATTTGGAATTGTGAATGGAGATCACGGTACAGTGAGGATTACGAGGGTTACTCTTCTACTCACTGTTTGCAGTGTGATCTCAGAGTAGGTATATATAATCTGCAGGGCTGTGGGAGGTGCAGGGCGGCGAGCCTCCCTGCAAAACCATAAAAGCATGTAGATGTGTGTATGCATGTGTGTGTGTGTGTGTGTGTGTGTGTGTGTGTGTGTGTGTGTGTGTGTGTGTGTGTTTCTTTTAATGTTCGAGTGTCTGGACACTAGAACATTTGAGATAACCCTTATGGAGCTGATGTGAATTCTGTCAAATCAAAGTAATCTGCTAAGTTTCTTTTTTGCTATCACCCCTATAATAGCCTCAGTGCTACCAACATACAATTCCCATGGCACCTTCACCACAACAGTCTAAGGGTCTGATGGCACTTCCTCATAGATAACGACATCCCTAATAATTGCAAATGTCGACCTTTGTGGTAATCATTTTCAACATTGTTTCAAAGCTACAGTACCAAATTCAGCAAAACAGTTCAATTAATTAAAAAAGATTATGACAGTCAACATTATGATAGTAAACCATGCAACCATCCCCTATCTTGAAATAAATGTGTTAAAAAATACTTTTTGTTGTGGTCTTATTTTTTTCTACAAAGGAGTGGACCCTCTGCCTATATGCAATTGTCCCATTTGTTCTGCTGGGTGACAATAAGGCATACCCAGGCCAGGTGAGGGTCCTGTAGCTCATTTATTCCTGCCTGGGAACTCTGATCAGCCCCTTTATTCCCCAGTAGAGTGCCAGTCAGTTTGAAGGGAGCAGTTGCCTGGTCCCATGGAGTTGTCTACCCCTCCCCTAACAAAGCTCCTTCTTCTCTCCCTCCCTCCTAGTAGCCTTCTCAGCTCTGCAGCTGCTGTCTTGTTACATGGAATGTGCCTTCACACAATCTCTCCACTATGCACTGCCTTGTCGCATGGAATGAGCCTTCACACACTCTCTCCACTCTGCATTGCCTTGTCGCATGGAATGAGCCTTCACACACTCTCTCCACTCTGCACTGCCTTGTCGCATGGAATGAGCCTTCACACACTCTCTCCACTATGCACTGCTTTGTTGCATAGAATGTACCTTCACACACTCTCACCACTATGCACTGCCTTGTCGCATGGAATATGCCTTCACACACTCTCTCCACTGTGCACTGCCTTGTCACATGGAATGTGCCATCACACACTCTTTCTGTTATGCACTGTACTGTTGCATTGAATGTGCCTTCACACACTCTCTCCACTATGCATAAATGCACACTGGCAGTCTGCACTCACAGATTTATATTCCACAGCTGCAACACCCTGTATTCCTGCTGGGTGTTATACTGGTGGCAAGTCAGAGACACGTCTCTCCCTCCAGGGTGAGTGAATTGGCAGTGGTCACTCATTCATATCCTCCCCAGTTAGCTTAGTCAGGCACTCCAACTTATAATTAAACTCAGATCACCTCGACCATAGTTTGGTCTTTATCTCACTGTACCACAGGAACTGATTAGTTTTTGCATTATTCTTGCTTAGAAGTAAGCCATTCTGGACAATGAAATAAAGTGCCCTTTAATCACATTGTCCATTACACTTTTAAGATAACAGGTGATACTCAACAAGTAACTGGTGGAAAAGGTACATTTGATGTACATCTTTGATTTGGATTTCTTATTTACCTTGTTCTAGCTCACTTGTACAGCTAAATAACTAACAGTATCACCAGAAGTGACCTTTGTCCTTGTTTCAGCTCACTTGTACATCTAAATAACTAACAGTGTCACCAGAAGTGACCTCTGTAAAAACTAAATAATCAGTACTTCTCATAAAGTCATTTACCAGAATCCCAAATTCTCCCAAAGATGTGTTCCAATGGAAAATTTAAATAAACAATAAAACTTTTATGCAAAATCACTTTGGTCAAAAGTGGATTTTTGTAAAATACTTCAAACTTGCATTGGCTACGAATCAGACTGGTGAAAGAGGAAGCCATGAAGCCCCCATAGCTACTGTTTTATATGTTTGTTAATACTAATTAGAAAAAAAAAATGTTAATTAATACCATACCTAATAATGTACAAATTGTATTTATTTCACCGTTTATATGTTATTAAGTATCTGAATCTGACTTTTTAACAAAGTGATTTTGTATTAACATGTTTTGGGTTCCTATTACATTATCGAACTTCAACAAGTTAGAACACTATATGGTTGAAACCATATAGTCGAACTTGCTGAAGTTCGAACACACAAAAAAAATTAAAATATGCAACAGTAAAGTAACTAATATACCAACTCCGAGACTGCACTATAGTACAGAAAGGGAATATTTCCCTTTACTGCACTGTAGTGCGATCTCGGAGTTGGTATATTTAAAGAGCGGGGGGTTTGGGGGTGCAGGGGGTCTTGCCCCCCTGCTTGTAATAGTTAGTTTACTGTTGCGTCTTTTTTTTTTTTTTCCATGTTCGAAGTTTTGAAACTTCAAACAGACAAGTTCAATATTGTCGTGTTTGAAGTTTCAAAACTTCGATCACGTAATAGGAACCCACATATTTTTATGTTTAATTTTTCGTTGGCTCTTTTGATGAACCTTTGATATTCTGTTCAATGATTTGAACAGATATTGATTATTCACTCATTACAATGATCACTTATAGTGAAAATATTGATTATTCAGATGTACAAGTGAGTTGGAATATAGAAAATCTATCTTTACCATCAATTATTTAGTGATGGCCGTCATCCTGAAAACATAAAGAAGAATGTGATTAGCCCAAGTAGAATGGTAAAAATGAATCAACCAGTAATAATTGTTCTAGTAGAGCCACAAACGATAGTGATTCTCATTCTTTTGCATTATTTTTTTTCAGTTGACACAATATAAAAAAAAAATAATTATGCGTTAAAACCTCCTTGGGGATAAGCCTCTTCTGTAAGGTCTCGCACCAAGCTTGAAAATCAAATTATACACACGTGTTTTTTTTTTTTTCAGCTTGTACGTACATGGACAGTAGGCAATTAATCTTGTTCTCATGGCTAGGATGGTTAGAGCCAAGATACAGTACACATGTATTTCTACAGGTGTCATTTATGTGGCTAGTTGTGTAAACTGTGAAAACTTCTATGTTGGTATGATAGCTAGAAGGTTACAACAGAGACTTTGTGAAAACAAGTTTGCCATTAAACACAACAAGAATAATGCCTTGTTTAGGAAACCAAAAACAGAATTATGCCCCAGATTCCATACAGAGGTGATTACAGCATCTTACTGAAAATAAAGACCCTGACTCTATGGAGCAGAGAGATGAAGTCCTGATGGTAATCCAAATTACTGGAGTTATTAGTGTCAAGCACTAGAGAACCAAACAGGGATGGAAGGAGAGGAATAAAGAGGCATATGTGTGTGCTTGTGTGTGTGCTTGTGTGTGTGTGTGTGTGTGTGTGTGTGTGTGTGTGTGTGTGTGTGTGTGTGTGTGTGTGTGTGTGTATGAATGAGTGGCCAAAAAGGTGTAATGATGGCTCATATCAGCTAACTCTCATCCTCCATGATGAGGGAACAAATGGGTCAACTGGTTGAGAGGGGGGATGACAGCTGGCAGGTGGCAGGGCTAAAAAACTGCAAAAAAATGTAAATTAAAGAGCTGAAAAGCTCAAATACCATATAAGGTTGTAGGCTAATAACCCCTCCAGGCCTCATTGAATATATCAGCATTAAATATTTACTAAAGGGTAAAACATTAACATAATCAGCATGTGTGCTCAAGGTCATGTGTCATTGTCACGTTTAATATTTCATTCAGATTTTTATTTGAATGGCAATGAGTTTGTGGCATTCAAGTGACCGATTCTGTTCTGGCTGAAAACTTTTTTAATTTTTATTTTTATTTTTTATGAGATGCATGTTTTGTGGGTTTATGGAATGAATCATTATTATTTATAGTATCTGTAGTTTAAAATGTTCTGGCTCCTGATCTTTAGAATTTTGAATGTTCTATTGGAACAGTTAAGGGAATGGCTAAGATAAATTATGATTTAGTTATTTAGTCATAAAGATTTGATACAGTCTGGTCTGTAGAAAAAGAAAAATTCCAAACGTTTTATTAAAGATTTATCAGCCACTTTTATAGCCTTTTATTTGAATATGTTTTTAAAAAATGTACAAAAGTTTTAGGTAGAATATATTTATCAGTGAAGCATGAAGAACTTATAGAAGAATTAAGGATTCTTTGGCCAGTGCTGTGGTTACCAATGGCAGAAAAAAAGTAAAATAATTTCAGAGATGTAGAGCTATTGACACAGAAATGCAAAGAAAAAAAAAACAAGGGGCAGGATTCAAGACACTCCGTGCAGGTTTTGTATAGCGCCTACATGGAGTGTTTCTGTGTACATGAAGTTGTGTCTGTGACGGTGCTATGCAATGCATATTAATGAAGCGTGGCACACTTAAACAAGGCTTTGCTGCATGCAACAGTGTTATTATGGCCGCAAAACCTCTTTGGGAATGCTGATAGCATTTTCATTTAAGGTTGTTGTCTGCAGCATGGCAAAAAGTCCACTCAACCTCTTACAGCAAGAAATCTGAACAAAGCTATAAATAATGAGGTGACAAAGGGCCAAAAATAGGGACAATGTTTAAATACTGCCCTTAAACCTTAAAACATTGATAGAATAACAGGTTTTGCAGTAGCATGAATGTTCCGAAGGGTAAGAAATCTGAATTTTGAATGTCTGCCATTATTTTCTGAATTCAATCCAAAACAACAAATTTTATGAGAAGCAGGCCAAAAATATGAAGCACAAATCTGCACATTCTGTAAAAATCTATACAGCTGAGAGTTATGACGGCAGTTGCTTTCCCTTGTTCAAAATCTGGCAGGGGCCCAAACACAGTTAAATAAGGAAAAATCATACAAGGGACCCTGCCATAGATATTTCATTCTGCATTTATTAATTTCATATATTTTATTGTTTTTCATTTCTCTCTCTTTTTTTTTTTTTTTGCACGTTTGCACGATACTTAGCTTGTTTGCACAACTGGACCACACATTTATCAGACATGACCCAGACAACCAAAAATAGAAACTGAATGCATCTAATTAATACCACTGGACATTGCACAAACCTAGTATACAAGGATCCACTGTACTAACACTGTCAAGTTAACAATGAATACTAATATAGGGGATGTCATGTAACTAATCCTGTGGCAATAGGTGGTAAGTCTAGGTCTGGAGTGCAAGTGGTTCTGGGTTTTAGTACAGGATGAGCAAACTTTTATTGTGTTGACATTGCAGATTATGCAAATGAAGTGCAACATAGACAAGTGTTTTCTCAATCTTCTTATGGCAAGAGCTGTAAGTTTAGGACTACTGTACACATGATCATGGGTTCAAAAACTGCATATGCCATACATGTTTCATTTTGTTCCACATAGTGTAGCTGATATTAATATTTACACGTATGAGGGGTGAGACACTAATATTGTGGCAGTTATTTCTACCTAATCATTTATATGGGTATTGTGCATATATTATGAAAAGTATGACTGTGCGTATAATGTGTACCATGTGGATGCAAGTATATTTCTGCAATCCCATTTGAATAACAGAGCTGCATAAGTGGCTGAATATCAAATATCCTTGGAATTGCAATTTATTTATTTTTTTATTGCTCACTGTGTCGTGCCACTTATCACCATGCACCCAGGCTTATCATGTTTGTGCAATGGTAAGCAGCGAGCAGAGTTTTCAAATGTAGCAAACACCAGACAGTGCGCACTCTCAGTAAGTGCAACATGTGCAATTGGTGGGAAAACATACATTTAAAGTGGAATTGATGGGAAATGCTCATTAGACATTGAGCTTGATCTTTAGGAGACATGGCTGCTGTTGGAGAGGGTGTGCGCTTTCATGTGCTTTCATGCACAGCGTTGGGGTGTTCAGGTGTCCAAAGTCTTTGTTGGGCTCCTAGTTAAGGAGCATGGCCCACTCCTATTGCAGTGGAACTACTCAGGTTCTCAGTATAAGTCTGAGGCCTGGAGTAGTTTGGGTAGGGCTTTGACCAGTGCTACAGGTATCCCACACACTGGTAAGCAGTGTTGTCATCATTATAAAGACCTCCATAGGAGGAAGAGGGATACCCTTGATCAGTGGATCAGGGAATGTAGATTGGGGAACCCTCCACAGATGTGTAAGTATAAAATGCATTGACCAATAGTAAAAGTTATAGCTGAATATAGTCGAGTGGTATTCATAATGGCATTCTGTTTTGTTTTTCTTTTCCACAGCTGCTGAAGAAAAGGCATTGAATGAGCAGTCTCGTGGATTGTACCTGGCAAGGATGAGGGAAGCATGTGGTATATATGCATATAAAAAGTACTGTTATTGTAGTTTAACTATTAAAGATGGATTACTTGTTATTTCAGACAGCTGTATATAATTGGGCATCTATATCTTAACTGTAAAAGAAAGAATGCATAGCATACTTTTTAGCACAAAGCAACTGTTTCACATTCTCAAATAACAGTGAGCAGCATGTATACAGTATAAAAGGACAGTATGCATGCAGTAGTCTGTAGTCCAAAAGAAAAGTACAGTATTACAGTAGTGAGCGGTTGTGGGTTCAAAGACCACACTTCCCACATATACAACAGAATTATGTTTTCATCATTATGTACACAATACTGATAGCTAATCATTATTGTAGCAAGTTACTTTCAGACCTCAATACCTCTGGCATGACCGGCCTGCTGTCAAGTGTAAGCATGCATATATGCGATATATGCACACATGAATGATTACTGGCTGCAGTCTGATCAGTACTGCAGTGTCCACCTGTTAATAAATCGTAGTCTTCACAGTAATAAAGAAATTTCATAGGAGTTAGTAGTGTTAAAAGTAAAATGTAACAGAAGAAAGTGAAATAATTGTAGAAAGCTTTTATATATTAACTATGAAGTTAGTAATGGTTTCCTTTTTCTTTCTCACACAACTTTTCTTCTTTTTTATTGTTTAATTTGTTTACATTTTGTTGTTATTATGTATACTTTTGCATTTCTTCGCTTCAATTTATTATTTCTGATTTTGTTTGTATTTGTTGTTATATAATTTGTTTTTATTTTTGTTATTAATATGTTTAATTTTTGTTTGTCTTTGCTCACATATTTATTTTTATGTGCCTATTTTTTCATTCATTTGGTTTATTTTTTGTTTTATAATTGTATGTTAATGTTTTTTTTATTACTACAGCAAAGAGGGGTAGGCAGGTCCCATGTGATCCACCTACTCTCACTCCACTGGCTACAGTACCAAGGCTCAGCACATCTGGACTGCAGCCTGGCAGCAGTACCTCTGCTCCCCCTGCATTGGGCCTCAGGTAGTTATGCCCCATTGGATAGGCCTACGATCCCCTCTGGGAGCAGTGATGGAGGGGGTGCATTTATCATCCAGAATGAGTTGCCAGGTATGGTGCGTAGGATTGTGCACTGCACTGTGCATTGTGCTGCTGACACAGTGAGGGGAGAGTGGTGACAGTCCACTGGGTGAGGACTTGACTCCCACTGTCACCTGTCCTGACATCATGAGACCTCAATTTCCCCACCTTCACCCCAACCATGGTGTTCACCCCCTCTTGTGCCTTCACCATCCCTGTATCTTGTCTTGTATGTCCTGCCTATCAGCAATTGCTTCCTTGTATGTCCTGCCTATCAGCAATTGCTTCCTCACTTTGCCATCCCCTATGTCCCTTCTCTAACATTCCTCTCACACCAAAAAAAAGGGCAACTGTCTCAAAAAAGAAAAAAAAATATTTGTGCCATACATAGCTGTCCATTTCACACAAGCATCTACTTGACACACTTGATTTAGTCCAGCGGGCTATAACCATATGATTATGTTGTTGTCACCTCTGTCGCTGGAGGTGACAGTCCAAATTCGGCTATTTCTGTATACACCCAATCAATTTTTACTGTTGAAGAAATGGATAGCTATGGTTCTTTCCTACAGCCTTCCTGCACATTCCTGCTCTCCGTTCGCTTTGCTTTCCCCCCTGCTTGCTCCCCATTTCACCACTTTCCCATCTTCCCCATCTCCTTTCTTTAAATAATCATCTTGTGATGGTGTATGATGTCACCATCACTAAGCAACACAAAAGACAGTAGGATCAGTAAAGGCATGTACAATTAATATACACACTTGTAAAATTCATGCCTACACCCCATTCTGAACCCAGTACCATCTGCCTCTAACAATACATTAACCCATCTGGAGACACAGTTACTTCTTTAGCAGGTGTATTTTATACAATAAATATTAATTGTCACATGTTATGGTCATATTTACCCTTTGTACTCCCCAGTGGTAGACTGCGGTGGTGGTGCTGCGGTAGCATTGTCGCCTCACAGTAAGATGTTGTCCTGTTCGATTCTCAGCTAAAGCGTCTTCTGTGTGGAGACGTGTGAATGGGCGTACCTTCGTTGAAGGTTGTGCATCAGAGCTGGCAGCTTGGTACGTAAAAATCTATTGTCAATCATTAGTGGACCGGAGTTTCGCTGTGGTGACCCCTAACCGGGAAAAAGCCAAAAGACACAACAACAACAACTCCCCAGTGCTTGTAACTGTGCATAAAGCATCATTGCATGACATTACTGCTTTACAAGCCTTAGTGTGCAATCCCCATTGCTTAGCCTCACTAAGCAAGGCAAATAAAAATGTTAAATAACAGAAATGAGAATTGTAAGGAATAGTATTGGCTATAGCTTTATTTGGAACCAGTTCTATGTGGCCAAAGAAAGGAACTTATCACTGGCTGAAGTCAATTACTACCTGCCGCCAAAGATTCATTTAAGAAGTAGGTGTATGCAACAGCAGTGAAGACTGCAATGTTTTTATTCAGTGTGTAAAATACACCAGCTGCTCAACTGATCCTGTAGCACCATCTGTTAATGCATTGATCCAACCTTGTTTTGGTTCCGATGGTACTGGGTTCAAATACAGGTCTATGTAACAGTTGTAATTGCTTTTTCCATAGGCATGCATTGTTATGTGCAGCGTACCATCAAGCACAGACACTCTAAAGAAAAAAGATGGGGAAGACAATAAAGTGGTGAAATGGGGAGCAAGCAGGGGGGGGAAACAAAGTGAAAGGAGGGCAGGAATGTGCAGGAAGGGTGTAGGAAAGAACCATAGCTATCCATTTTTGCAACAGCAAAATCTGAAAATATATGATGACGATCAGCTGAATTTAGATTGTCACCTCCAGAGAAAGACAGAGTGGTGACTACAATACAATCATGTTGTATAGCCAATTGGACCAAATCAAGGGTGTCATGAAGACACTAGTGTGAAAAGGAGAGTTATGTATAGGACAATATTTGTTGGGGTGGACAGGTGCCCTTTTTTTCCTTTTTGGCAGAGAGAGAGAGAGAGAGGAATGTTGTGGTAGGGACCTAGGTATGTGCTGGTAAGGTAAGGTGGGTAAGTGAGGAAGTAATGGCAGACAGACAGGAAATTCAAGATGAGACACATGGATGGTGAAGGATACAAGAGGGAGTGAACACCATGGCTGGGAGAGGGGGGACATCAAGAGCCCATGGACACCAAGTTTGGAGACAGTGAGAATCAATTGCTCACCCAGTGGACTGTCATCACTGTCACCTCATTGTGTCAATGGCTGCAGTGTCTGAGATCTGTGTCTCCTTGTATTATTCAGAACAATGATGGAGAGCAGTGTCTCCACCCAGAATAGGCATGCACCAACTGTGTAGTGCACAATCCTACACACCAACTCTGGCAGTTCATCATGGGTGATAAAATCACCACCTCTGCCACTGCTCCCGGAGGGAACCACTGGCCTACCTTGTGAGGCAGAACTACCTGAGGACCCAGGTAGTGCAGGGGCAGCAGAGAGGGTGCTGCCAGGGTGTGTCCCTGCTGTGTTGGGATGTGGTGCCATAGCCAGTGGAGTAGGGGCAGGCAACTCCCATGGGACAGGCCTACCCTGCTGTGCTGTGGAAAAAAAGGGGAAAAAAAAGAACATAATGGGTGGGGACAGAAAATAAAGGGTGAACATTATCAACATCATAAGTAACATACACAGCAGTGATACAATTATTTCAATCTATTATGTTATCTTTACTATAAACAGTGCAAACTGTTATCAAACTATTTTATAACATGTCTGAATACCCAGTTGATAACAGATGCACACTATAGTACAGATTTCAGCCAGCAAGCCCTGATGTGTGCATATAGTGGCCATATGCAGGCTCCAATTCTACTAATTACATTTTCCAGCAGGCGATTTGTACCACTGGTGGAGAGGTCTGACGTCACAGTGCAATAATGATGAAAATGTAGCAGCACTTGTTCATTTGGTAATTGTGGTGTTTGAACTCACAACTGCTGACTACTCTCTACTACCACACTGTTCTATGTTCCCATAGAGTCCTGCATGCATACTTTCCTTTTACAGTTGCAAGATGTATGTTCTATTTAACAGTACTGTATTCATGGGCCTCAAACTCTTACAGCAATAAATGTAGACAAAGTCATATGGAATAGGGAGCCAAAGTCTGAAAAATAGAGATGAGTCTTACATATTTGCTCTTACAAACTTATTAAGCAGATGCAGTAACAGGTTTTGCACTTGCATGACTTTCCTGAAGGGTCTGCGGTCTGAATCTCATATGTCTGACATTATTTAGTGACATCAGTCCTCAACCCTTATGAAATTATGTGACTGAAAACTACAATTATAACTTTAACTATACAAAGACTAGACAACCTGTGGAAATCTGTTCAGTTGACAGGCATTACTGCATTACATACCAACTAAGCCCTTACCTCACAATCTCTTACAGCCAAAAACGTGGACCAAGCAATACCTACTGGAGGTACAAAGGTGCACAAATAGCAACATATTTTACATATTCTTCTACAAACCTATAAAAGTGATACAATAGCAAGCTTTGCAGTAGCACAGATATTCTGAAAGGTATGAAGTATGAGACACAAATGTAATTTTCTGACTGCAGTCCTCAATGTTAGGCTAAGATTTTCCAGAGAAACACAATTTGTGAGAAGCAAACCAAAATTATGAGGCAACAATCTGCACATTCTTCAAAACCCGTACAGTTGAGTGGTATTACAAAACAGTGTTTAACTTTTAATGCTACAGTAGCAGTACTGTTGTGATGCATACATACCACATGCTGCTCACATCTGTGCCCATCAACTTTCATGGGCTCTAATATTCAGATCATGATCTGCCTCGACTGCGGAACAAACAGAACAGAATACCATTATGAATACCAAGCCTCACTATATGCAGCTTTAAACTATTACAAGTAATGTCTGAGACTCATACTTACACATCTGTGGGGTGCCACCAGTCCAACATTCCTCAATCCAATAGTCGAGGGTATCCCTCCTCCTCCCCCTGAGATCTTGGTAGTGAGTTCTACACTGTTCAGCAGTGCGGGAGATACCAGTGGCACTGGTCAGAGCCCAGGCCAGACTATTCCATCCCTCTGTCCTTGATTGTGAGCCATGATAATGCCTCTGCTGGAGTCAGGGCCCATGGTCATTCACCAGGAGTCCAACAAACACTCTGGACATCTGGACACCCCACCTTTGAGCCTTAAATCTCAAACTCTCACCAGAAACACCTTTGATGTCTGTCACAGAGCAAGCCCAATGTCAAATGATGTTTTCCCGACAATTGCACATATCACGTTTACTCAGAGGGTAAACTTTCTGATTTGACAACATCTGAAAAAGCTGCACGTCACTTACTGTCACACAAACAGGTTGCAAAGACTGCAACATGTTTGCGCGATGGTAAGAGGTGCAAAAGTTTGGTAACTAAGGCAATTTCCATGTTATTTGAGATACAGGCAATTCTGTGACTGTGATGGTCCAATGGGAATGGCATGCCAAGCACATAGCAAGAATATACTTGCCTGAACATAGTACATATTATATCCACACTCATACAATTGCTATTGACTAGACAATACATAGATTAAGAAATAACTACATAACTGAGACAATACTACTGTGTTAGTCCTAAGTCATATAAAAGTGAGAGTGACTATAATGTGAATTGGTACAACATTAAAATTGAATGACATATGCTGTACTTGAACCCTGGACCATATGGATGCTAGTCCTATACTGACAGCTATTGACACATAAAAACTGTTAAATTATTTTTCTGTGTGTCAGTTCACTGTCAAATAATGCAATGTCACCACAGTAAAACAAAGACACCTTGTACTTGAACCCAGGACCATCTAGACTTCAGACCTGGACTTAACACCTGCTGCCACAGAGTAAGTTACATAGCATCATGTAAGTTAGTATTCATTGTTAAGTTCTTGCCATTAACCAAAATGCAGTACCACTTAGGTTTGTGCGATGCACAATTACATTACTAGAAAGTATCCTGTTTCTACTATTGGCTGTTTGTGTCCAGTCTGCTACCTGGGTGGTCCAGCTGTCCATTTTGCACAATGCTGCTCTACATACAAAACTGATTAGCATAGCCAAACCTGTTTGTGCTTAGCAGAGCATCAGGTAAGCAATGCACCACCACAAGTTACCCCCATCACCCACAAAAGTAAAAGACAGAAGGTGAAAGAAAAAGAGGGGAAATACAGTTTGTTACTACACACGTATGTCTGCAGAGGTCTGGATTTCCAATCTCACTCCAATGCACGTTCAGAAAATAGGATGGGTGCCTTATCCCTGTTTGCCATACACACAACTTGGCAGCAAACAACGTTAAGTTATGTATCACACAACAATCTTTCAAAATGCATTTTAACTGATATGATGCCATCAGTTGTTATTTATACATGTATTATATGAAACAGATTTGGATGTACTGCACTTAGTGATCATACAGCGTGTTAGGACTATTGCTTGAAATTATACCAATCTATGCTGCTTGGCCATTCAGCAGTTATCTGACCAGGATTCAGAGACATGCAGTGTGAAAGCCAGTCTGCCCAATTTACCTTACATTGTGTGTGTATATTAACTGGGAATAGTATGATATTTAGTTGGGCGGCCACGGTGGTGCAGCAGTTAGCATTGTCACCTCACAGCAAGAGGTTCTCCAGTTCGATCCTTGGCTGGGGTGCCTTCTGTGCGGAGTCTGCATGTCCTCCCTGTGGTCACATGGGTTTCCTCCAGGTGCTCCGGTTTCCTCCCAAAGACATGCTGTAGGTGGATTGGACACACTAAATTGGCCCTAGGAATGAGTGTGTGCATGTGTGTGCCTTCTGTTGAAGGTTGGGTGCCAGGCTGGCAACTCAACACCATAAAACTCCACTGCCAATCATGAGCAGATGGTGATCTGCTGTGGTGACCCCTAACTGGGAAAAGCCAGAAGAAGAAGTATGATATTCAGTTGTCAACAAATGAAGGCCTGGTTGGATGGCACAAACAGCCATACACTGCTTTTTTGGTGGTGGGAGCAAAGTTGAATTCCTGTTATGGCACATGCAAGGGTACACTGTTCTTACGAGGGGGTGGCCAAGCTGAGATCCTGCTATGGCACAACTTCTTTGTGTAAAGAGATTCCATTACAAACATATGATGTTAAGCTGAGGTCATGCACTGACCACCAGTACTTTAGAGAGTTATGAATGTGTGAATCTTGCATGGCTGAAGACTACTACTTTTAATGGACACATACAAGTGAAATAACTCTCTGCTGTCATATATTACTTGATTTTCTATGCACGTCTCTCACCTTTTACCTGCTTACTGTACCACATGATGAAATACAAGTACATGCCATAATAGTTTTATACATTACAGTACATGTTCAGGACTTACCTTGTAAATGCTGTGTCTGTACTCCACACTTTGTGATATCCCTAGGAAAAAAACAGCATGAAGTCTGCATGGATGCTTTATATCTCATTGAATAGCCTCACAAGATTGGTTTATTAGCAAGCAATTCACCTGTTTATGCAGTAATTAGCATCTCTGGAGCAGGGACAAAGACAGATGCAATCCATTAATAATGCACTCCATTATAAAAAGGCAAATGTGTAGCTAGCTAAACTGATGCTGAGGAGAGTTAGTACATTGTTCAACTCACTAAAACAACCATATTTCTTCACAGTATTTCTCTAGAGAGGAGTATTGCACTCCATCAGGTATGTTCCCATTTTGTTACCTACATAATGCATATGCTGGAATGTAAAGAATATATGTGAAGTAATGGCTTTCACACTTTAATCTGTATGATTAGAAGTGTAGTGATGGCCTGGCCTTGGTTATCAAGCCATTTCACAGGTACACAGCATTGAGAATACTTGAAATGGGAATGCTGTGTTATAAATATGTACACATGTTACATGGACAGGTCCTTTGATAGCACTTTTTAGCATCTCAAAGATGCTTTGTTAGCACAATGAACCTTTAGGCTGTCATTTTGTCTGGGGTGAGCAACGATGAGTTAGTGGTAGGGTACTCACTAGACTGCACTGTTGTTTTGGGTGGGTGAGCATATTATACTTACTGCTATGGCACAAATAAGGGGTCTACATTATAATCATGAAGTTATGGAACATCGAATACAATATGGTCGACATCATCTTATTGAAGTTCAGTAACTTCGAAGATAAAAAAAAATGTAAAACTTTAAATGCTTACCCTAATGGGTTTAAGCAGAGGGGCAAGCCCCCCTGCACCCCCTACACCCCCCTATATTTAAATATTTAAATATACCAACTCCAAGATTGGACTTTAATGTAGTATGTTGCGGAAAGGGAAGATTTCCCTTTCCTGCACTATAGAGCGATCTTGGAGTTGGCATATTTAAGTAGCGGGGGGGGGTTGCAGGGGGGCTTGTCCCCCCTGCCTACACCTGTTTGCTTTTTTTTTTTTTGTTCTAAATTTTTTTTTTATTACATTTTTGATTGTTTAATGGTTGATGTATAAAGTTTGATCTTTATGTATCTGATCCATTAAACAGTCGAGATTATAATATAGATCCCAAATAAGGGTATGTTTCTCTTATTCATCTCCCTGTTTTGTATTGTCCATCTTATTTATAGAAATACGCAGACTCTTACATGTTTAGCCAGGGGGAAATACTGACAGCTTTCTTTTACTGCTTTATCGGTAAACAGTTAAGTTGTATTCATGCGCTCCAAATGTATTATCAGTCTTTTGTCTTGTAGGTCACAATATGTCTGCTCACCATAGGCCCCCATTTACAGATGCAGAGAATAATCTGATAATCAATGTCTTAAAGCAACATGCTGCTGTCTGGGGGGGGGGCAAAATGGCTGAGCATACAGCTCTTTGGGATGAATTAGTGGCCAACGTTAACTCAGTTAGGCGATACGATTGCACATATGAGCAGGTGCGGCACAGAGCAACAGACATAGGTGTTCAGCTTCAGTGACATTGTCAAGTCACAGGTGAGGCCCTGCTGCAGAACCCCCTCTCACCTCCACTGAAGAATTCCTGGTGAACATTCCCATCCAGGACAGCTCCCAGCAATCCATAGCACATTATGTTTTTGATGTAGGTGCAACTCCTGCATCCCAAGAAGAGCTTCCAGGTATGTTTCGTTAGATGCTAATTAGAATACTGTGGCATAGAGCACTAACTTCAGTAATGTAGATGTCTGTGTCAGCTGTTTGTTAGGTGGGTGGATTTAGGATTGCTACAGTTAGAAGCTGAATTTGAAGTTGTCAGCCACATTCGTGTTGACATTTGAGGTATTGTATATATAGAGGTGTAAACGTATTACCCCCTATTTTACTGTTAAATGTGATGCTGTTGCCATTACCTCTTGTTTTACATATTTCAGGACCATCAGGAATACAGAGACACAGGCTTCCTGCAGATGGTAAGCCTATTACAATTATGTCAGTACTGAAGATACATTTCAAGATATCTCATAACGTGTCCTCTCAGGCCTGTTGTATGTATTGCTGCACTGTCTGTATTAGTGACAGGATATTCCTGTGTTTTTCCATTTTTATCACAGGTGAGCATGTGAGTTGGAATGTGGGCACTCTGACACCTGATGTCAGTGTCTCAACAGACACTGATGATGATGGTGGCCAAACTGAGGCACAGTTGGGGGTGCAGAGGTTGAATCTGATACAGAGGTTGACATCCAGAGACCTCCTTAATTTTTCCTGGGCACAGCCTGTAGGCTTATGCCTACCTAATCCACTGAGGCCAGAGATATTGGAAGGGTTGAGGATGAAACCATTGATCAGGGGAGTGTGGCTACTGTGGCTTCAATGCCTGTTTAATCTGTCCGTAGCCAAAGTGCTGGTGAAGTGTCACATAGGAGTGTTGATAGGGGTGCTCTGAGGAGGCCTGCTGTCCCTCCTCCACCTGGTGCAGATGTTTCTTCCTCTGTCACTCAACAGATGTTTTGGGCCATCATGGAGGCACATGCATGTTCTAAAAGGCACTCCAGACAAATACTCAGGTGTCTAGATGTAGCACAGTCTGAAATTCATGATTGCCTTCAATTGATAGGTTGAATGATATGTTGGAACATGGAGTGTCTGGGATGGAACAAGGGGTTTAAATCATGGACCATGCATTGTGTGTGATGACACATCTGCTGGGAGGGGGACATCATCCACATGGGCATAGGTCAACCACACCATCTGCTGCTAGCCACTTTGCCCATGCCCTTATCATGCTTCTATAGTAGCAGTACTTTCCCTGCACCATCAGGGAGTGCACTATCCACACCCAGACATGGCAGACCATGGGGTCGTGGCTCTGGGCATTCCCATGAAGGGAGCACATCAACCAGACAAAAGTCACAGTTAGGCAGTATCACTGCATCTGACCTTAGGTGTAGAGGTGCCAGTGCATCTCCTGGCAGAGCCAGGTCTCATGGTCGGGGGCGACAACGATGAACTGACAACTCTACCATGCACAGCTCAAACCTGTCCTACATATCAAGAAGTAGAGCTAGCACTGAGCTTGGCTGTCCATGCCCACTGTCACACACCGCTTTCACATGATGAACTCCTACAGACACACACAACAGTTACATAATTCAGCCTGCATGTATCCCCATTCTTACATACATACACTCAGCAACCTTTGTTGTCAGCCTAGGACTCCTGCCCCCCCCACCCCACACACACACAACACCATGTGCAAGTGATGATAACTGTGACATATACCTGATTTTTCTCTTTTGGATTCAGGGAAACTAATGCTTTGTGTCTGATGCACAGGGTGCTTAGCTACATTATTACTTAGTATATCTATATTTGTGTTGTTTAAATTTTAATTGTACCTGTGAATTATATTTGCCATGCCGAGTTGTCCAATGGATACCATCATCATTTCACTACTCTGTAGTGGCAACTAAAACTGGATGCTTTCAACATACCAGGTCTTAACGAAAGCTGTAATATAATGCACCTGTATTAAAGTACAAATCTTATTTGAGATGAACATTGTATGTGTTATTTTATACTTATAATATTTAGTCCAACTTAGTTTAAGCTTGTATTTTACCTTATGTTACATTGGACTTTTTATGTTTTTTTCAATTTTTTATTTTCTCATTGGCAGGAGTGATGAGACCTTGCTATTGACTTGTTTTATATATATATAATTTTTTTACTATTGAGTGTAATTAGTGGTTTGAAACTGCATACACTGCTTTATACCTTAACTAAGGCTCTTTTATCGTATATAGTTGTTTGATAATTATGTGAGTATATAAATATATACACACTATCAACCTTTAATAGTTACTTAAAACTTGTGCCTTTAAGCACCCTTTAGGTCTGATATATGATTGTTTATGTTGATGTTACAAGTTGGTCCAGAACACTTTTAAATTGTTTAGGTACATTCAACTTTTAACACATCTTTTTAGTTTTAATAACCAGTTTACAGTAACTGTACTGAAGTATAACAGCTTTCTTTTGAAATTGACTAGTGACTTACAAGTATGTTTCTTGTTAATAGTCAATATAGAAACAATGTGTCCATTGACCATTTTCCATTGTATAAATTCTATATTTTCTGTTTTAGTTAAATGTATACATTTTATACTGTTAGCCTTTTGGGTTTATACTGTTAAAAATCCTTTGTAAAAAACTTCTTCAGGAAGTGATGTAATCATATTGCCAGCACCAACTTTTAAAAAGAGCGTGTTGTTAGCTCTTGTTTTACTTCCTCTGATGAAGCTACCTTGTTAGAGTAGCGAAAATGCTGCTGTTGTATTGTGCAAAAAAATAATAAAATTGCGTTAAGGTACTATCTGGTCTTAGAGGTTCCTCGTGGTCTGAAGCTTTGTGTCGCTAGTGTGTGTACTGCTTTTACTTGTTTACTACTCTGTAGTGTATTCGCTTGAAAGGGTTGTAAAGTCAACAACTCAATGTGTCTCATGACTTTCTAACTGTAGTCTTTAATGATTATCCAGTACAAACGTATGGTGCACATCATAAGTCAGGCCATCACATTCAGATCTCTGGATTGCATGACAGCACTATAGTATAATCTCATCAAACAGTACAGTATCATGACAGCACTGTAGTATAATCTCATCAAACAGTACAGTATCATGACAGCACTGTAGTATAATCTCATCAAACAGTACAGTATCATGACAGCACTGTAGTATAATCTCATCAAACAGTACAGTATCTTGACAGCACTGTAGTATAATCTCATCAAACAGTACAGTATCATAACAGCACTGTAGTATAATCTCATTAAACAGTACAGTATCATGACATCACTGTAGTATAATCTCATCAAACAGTACATTATCATGCTCTCTGCTGCATGTAGCTCACCAGAAACATGCATCTGTTGGACACCCCACAGGGCTTTCTCATCAAGCTAACACAGAGTTTACAAACCATGCCATGATGTATCTGTACAGATTAAAACACATGTCATTTCAATCGGTCTTGTATTGTATGATGTGATGTCTGCCTGATATCTAGGCCACTTTCTGATCATGCCCTTGTATCGTATGATGTGATGCCTGCCTGACATCTAGGCCACTGTCTGATCATACTCTAGTGAGATACATGCATATACAGTAGCATTGTCTGCATGTGGGAATAACAGCGTCCCACCTGGTGGTGTAAAATGTCTGTAATATCTAGTTACAGCTGACTCACACACACACACACACACACACACACACACACACACACACACACACACACACACACACACACACAGTTGACTGCTGTGAGAATAGAACCCCTATTCAACTACACAGACTACAGAACTCAGTACTTTACAGAAGCAGCACAGCACAAGGCTGACTTGGAGTGTGGCAGACATTTTATAGCTGATGACATCAGCAGTGTCTCTTGGGGAGAATATAACAGTGTCCCACCTGCTGGTGTAAAATGCTCTCTGTAATATCAAGTTACAGCTCACTCACCCACACAGAGAGACACACACACACACACACACACACACACACACACACACACACACACACACACACACACACACAGTTGACTACAAGTGCACAGACTGCGGAACACAGTACTTAACGTATATGCCACCGAACAAGTCTGGCTTATACAGAAGTGTAGGTGAGCTTATATTAGATGACATCAGCAGGCCCTGTGGGAGACAACACCTTGGAAGGCCATTATGGAATGACTGTGTAGGGATGAGCAGCTATCCAAAAAATGGCAAGCCATTCCAGTGGATAAGTAACTGCAGGATAACACTTCTATTCTGCAGGCTAGACACACACACACACACACACACACACACACACACACACACACACACACACACACACACACACGAGTCAACAGAAGTGAGAACAGAACCCCTACCTAAGTGCACAGACTACAGAACACTGTACTTAATGCATGCACCACAGAACAAGTCTAGCTTATACAGAAGTGCAGGTGAACTTAAAATAGATGACATCAGCAATGTGAGGAACAACAGCTTCAAATACCTGCATAGGCACATAGGGTCACAGCATCATATGAGGTTAATAGCCTAATAGCCCTAGGCTGCCCAGCTGTATAACAACCCAAGTACCCTTACTGAGCATATTTGGATGTTTAAGTTTAGCAGAGCAAGGCTGTGAGCACTACCAACTGGCACTTGACCATGAGGGAGCACACATTATAAATTAAACATTGTTGTATGGTTAATATATGTGTGGAAAAAAATAAATTGAGATCCCAGGGTTGTAATGCTTGTGGGTGTGTGGCCAACACATGGACTGAAATAAGCCAGTATCATATATACATTTCCATGGCACACTGGAGCATACCTCTCAATCTTTTATAGCAAGGAATCCAGACAAAGCCATATATATTGGGTTGGAAAAAGAACAAACATAGGGACACGTTTTACATACCGCTCTTACAAACTTATACAGTTGATAGAATAACATGTTTTGCACTAATATGAATTGTCTGAAGGGTAGGAGTTTTGAAATTGAAACGTGTGTCATTTGTTTTCTGGCTTCAATAGTCAAGTATTTTCAATTTTTTTGCCAGAAAACAAACTTTTTATGAGGAGCAGAACAAAAGTGTGATGCCAAAATCAGGGCATTCTACAAATAACTAAACAGTTCAAAGGTGTGCACTGGGCAGCAGATTTGCGCTATGGTTAACTAAGTGTACACACATGCAAGATACAGCTGTTTGCATGTAGGTAAGCAGTGTGAAAACGTGAGCCGCATTGCTAATGTGTGACAGTTACTGCATGCTGGGTTTTTGTGATGGCCAAAAGCATTTATTGACTGTATCCAGTTTCAATGTCTACCTGTCTGCTTCCTAGGTGGTCCAGTGTTAGCAATGCCATCTTTGCACAAGCCACATGAGCACAGCCAGACCTGCAGTCATTTATTTGCACCATGTGTGGCATTGTGAAAATAGTGAAATAATAAAAAAAGGAAAAGTAGGAAAATAAAAGGAAAGGGAGACATATGTGAAATGAGCAAAAACACAGTATGACATACACAATACAAAATGGTACTACATATCACATATTTCTACATAGTTCAGGATTTGAACTCTTACACCACTGCAGATTCAGAAAACAGGATGGATGCCTTAGCCCTCTTTGCCACACAAACAGCTTTGCAGCAAAGGACTGAAGTCATTGTTTACACAAACAAATGCATGAGAATGCACACTGCTACGAGATCTTCAGCTGTGACTTGTACTTTTAACCCTCTTTATTATATTTGGACATAGTGCACTTACTGATCAAAAACCTGTTAGGATTCTGTTTTCAAATATACAGCTTTGTCTTACTTGTATGTGTTTCTTGGTACTTCATCAGTTATCTGACCAGTACTGTGAGACATTCAAGTGTGTAAGGCATTCAGATTCCTTGGCCTTACAATGTGTGTGGATATTAACTGGGAGTCCTATGATATGCATTTGCCAGCAAGTGAAGGCCATGTGGGATGGCACAAAGAGCCAAACAAAGACTGGGAGCATTACTCTAGCTCCAACACTCTAGCCCAAAGGTTCCTAGAATTTATAAACTCAAATGCTATGGAACAACTTGTTACCACTCCCACAAGAGGGGAAAACATACTGGACCTGATCATCACCAACATGGGGACACTATGCTCCAGACCAGAAGTGTATCCCTCACTGGTAAGATCAGACCATAAACTAATCTCACTGGATATTCACATCCTGACCCCACCCCCTGCCCAGAAAACCACAGTGAAAAACTTCTCTAAAGCAAATTTCACATGCCTCAAAACATAGGCGGAATCCTTCAAAGCCCCCGGGCCTGTGGAAAATATGGCCCAGACCGCAGAATCCTTTATAAACGCATTCTATGAACACCTTCAGAAATGCATGGATCATGCAATCCCAAATAAAACCAAGACCCAATCCTCCAAAGGCAGACTTCCTGTCTGGTGGACCCCAGCCATAAACAAACTATACAATAGAAGGAGGAAGCTACTACATGATGGAGCAAAATCCCAAAAAGGGAAGGGATCTCTGATCAGTATTAGCAAAAAACTACGGGCACTCATAAAATCATCTAAGGCCAGCTTCAAGAGAAAAATTGCACAGGACACTAAGGATAATCACAAGGCTTTCTTTAGTTATGTTAGGAACCTGTGTGGGAATTCCCAGATATGCTCAGAATTAGTCCAAAATGACAAAAAATACACAGAGCCCACAGACATTGCCAACATCCTAGCTGACAGGTTCAGTGCAAACTCCCCCCCCACCCCCACCAAAAGGACAAATATCTATCCCAACAGAGTGCTGCCCCCCTGACATCTCAGATGCTCAGGTAAGAGCCACCTTCTCCAAAGCAAAATACACAGCATCAATGGGACCAGATGGTGTCCCGGGCTGCATCCTACATGAACTCCAAGAAGAGCTAAACCCAAACATAAAACTACTGTTCAATCTTAGCCTTACTACAGGATATGTACCCAAAGAGTGGCATACAGCAACAGTGGTCCCTCTCCTCAAAGGTGGTGCCTCAACAGATCCTGAAAATATCGCCCCATAAGCCTGACTAGCTTGGTCTGCAAAGCTATGGAAAGGATCATCATGGACCTCATAAATAAAGATATTGGGGACCTACAGACACTGGATCCTACCCAGTTTGGCTTTGTTAAGGGAAGATCCTGCCTCTTAAACCTGGTTGATTTCTTTGAAACAGTCACCAAGGCCATTGATGAGGGGAAGGTGGTCCACACAGCCTACCTGGACCTCGCAAAAGCCTTTGATACAATACCCCACTTGGGCATTATAGATAAGCTCACCAGCTTAAATATAAACCCCTAGGTCACTAGATGGGTTGCAAACTGGCTCAAGGACAGAACCCACATGGTTAGAATTGCTGGAGCCATGTCAGACTCCAAACCAGTTACAAGCGGCATCCCACAAGGCTCAGTCCTGGGACCTCTCTTGTTCGGTATATATTTCTCGCAGTACAGGCCAACACGGAAGGACTGTGGCTGACCAGGTTCGCAGATGACTGCAAACTGGGTGCCATAATCAACTCTCCAGCCGACACAAGCATCCTCCAAAAGGGCCTCATAGAAACAGACAACTGGTGTCAGAGCCATGGCCTCAAGCTAAACGCCAAAAAGTGTATAGTCATCCCCTTTGGCAAAACAAAGTGCCCACAAATTACCACATAGGTGGTAATCCATTAAGTACAGAAGAAGTCATTAGGGACCTGGGGACCCAAGTTGATAGCAATCTCTCATTTGACAACCACGTGGCCAAAGTGGTTAGAAAAACATTTTATATAGCCCACCTAATCATGAAGGGATTCACATCTAGATCAGGGGAGGTCATTGTGCCTCTTTACTCATCCCTCATCAGGCCCATAATTCTGTACAATGCCCCTTTTGGGGTGTACCTTACCAGACACCTGCAGCAACTGGAAAGACCCCAAAAGTACCTCACCAAGAGGATCAAAGGTTTCAAACAGATGCCATATGCTGCCCGGTTAAAGAACCTCCAGCTCTACTCAGTGGCATACCGCCTGCTCAGAGGCGATCCGTGCCTGACATATAAAGCCATGTCCAACCCGGAATTAATGGACATGCTGCACCTCAGAAAATCTAATTCCCATCGAGCTACGTGCTCGAGAGACTTGAACCTCAGCACTGAAATAAATAGGACATGCTGGAGGGACAGATTCATAACCCAGAGGCTCCCTTCACTCTGGAATAAAATCCCAGTCCAGGTTAGGCAGAGTCCCACATTGACTCTTTTCAAGAGGAATCTTGATGAGTGGATGGGAGATCGTAGGTTTACCCCGGGTATCACTTCTGTGTCACTGTTAGACAGAGGCACAGTATACTAACCTCAAAAAAAGGCATAACAAAATTAATTTAAAATGGGTTGTGAAAGCCAAGGACACTCTGGCTAGGCTTATAAATGCCCTCGGGCAGATAGCCTAGTATGAACCTATGAACCTATGAACCTATATACAGTTCATTTAGGGGGACCATTGTTGAGTTACTGTTAAGGCACAAGCAAGGCTACACTGCTCTTGGGGGGGCAGCTTGTGTACTGCTATGACATAAACATGCATAGCCTGTTCTTTTGTGAGTAAGCAAGGTTGTTACTACTATGCCACAAACAAGGATATGATGCTCTGGTTACTCTCCTTGTTCTGCTTCCTGCCTGTTGTTTGATCTTGGGAAGGGTTATGAAGTCAGAAACTGCAATGTGTATCAGTTCTGTCTAACTTCTCTCTTTACAGATTTTCCAGTACAAAGGTAGAGTGCAAAAATAAGGCCATGTAGTGAGCATCAGCATACTTCAGAGGTAGGACTGTGTGAATCTTTGACCCCTGAGGCCTAGTACTTACTAATGGACACATATAAGTAAAGTAAAGGTCTCTGCTGTCACATGTTAAAGTACTTTTTGCACAAATCCATGGCACTATTTACTTAATTACTGTTCCAACCTACTAAAT
Source organism: Protopterus annectens (assembly GCF_019279795.1). Lineage (NCBI taxonomy): Eukaryota > Metazoa > Chordata > Ceratodontiformes > Protopteridae > Protopterus > Protopterus annectens. The sequence continues at coordinate 1,466,841,262 of NC_056745.1, read as the reverse complement.
ATTGGGGTATGCCATAATATCATTCAAAAACTACACTCTACGTTCAGGGCTTACCTTGTAAATGCAGCAGTGTACACATTTTGAGTATGGGGCTGACTCTGTCTGATGCTAGGAGTACACAGCCAGTACATGAGGAGGTACAGGTTGTGTGAGTTGCCTGGCATCAATTTTGTTATGTGTGTGAGTAAGAGAAAGGTATTAGGCACCTAGGTGGTCAGTAAATGTGCTATGCATTGTCTTTTAGCCAAAGCAAGGGCATACTGAGCACAACTATGTCTGACTGCAGGCACAGCAGCTGGTGGTTTTTCCTCTGAGTCGTACTCTGACTGTGGCTGTGGTGACCTAGGTGTTAGTGGGGAAATGTGTGTCCCTTTCACTAACTGATCCTACTGCAGCTGTTTCCGCAAGATCAGATTGTGTAGCATGGCACATACTGTGAAGACTTGTGCACATGCCTCTGGATTATACTGCAGGGCTACACCACATGTATCTAAACACTGGAACTGTGACTTCAACAGCCCAAACACATGCTCTATGATGTTTCTGGTTTGGGCATGTGCCTCATTATGGTCTACTTCTGTGGATGTGTGTGCATTTCTGTTGGGTGTCATCACCCATGGTTCCAGTGCATAGCTAGCATCCCCCAGTAAATGGCCCTATGGGATGCCTCCCCTACCAAACATCTGATACAGCAGAGATGTGTGCCAGATATGGGAGTCATGATAACTGCCAGGGTTGCTGGCATACACATTCAAGATTATTCCTGGGCATTGCACATGACGTGGTAGTTGATGGAGAGGTATCCCTTGTGGTTAATGTAGCTTCTACCCTGCTCACCAGGTGGTGCCTTGATGTGTACATAAGTGCGATCTATGATACCCAGTCCTTTAGGGTAGTGCACTACAGGGTAGAATCATTGCATATTACCAGCCCTCTCCTCAGAACTATGGGGACAACATATGTACTCACTGCCATGTATGAGCATAGCATCCAGGAATTGGTGGAGGATCCTAGATGCTGATGCCTGTGACACACCCATCATGTCCCCAGTTGGTCTTTGAAAAGTGCCTGTAGCTAATATTATAAGAGCTGCACATACCTTAGTTTTCACTGGGATGGGTTCCCCTTGAATGGTTCTGTCTCTGAGTTGAGGGCAGCAGAGCTCACAGAGTTCTTGTAAGGTGTCCTTGTCCAACTTGTAGTGCTCTACAATCTCCAGGTCATGTAGCATCTGATAAACTACCCTGGGCCTGAACACTCTTCTCCTTAGCTCAGGCCTATTGCCAGCAGCAACAGCAGCACAGACGTCACCCTCTAGCACATGCAAATGTAGAATAGCTGCAGTAGCCCCTAGCACTGTGTCAGTTAAAATTTCCTTGTCTGTACTCCAATGGTATTGAAGTATTTAGGAAAACAAAAATGGAGGTTACATGGCTGCTTTATGGCATGTAGAATAGCTGCTCTGTGTTTTATTGGCTCATGAAAATGGAGTTCACCTGCTTATACCGTAATTAGCAACTATTACATACACCTGCTGCTTGCTCGTCATTGCTCTAGGCAGACCTCCGCACACCCCCTCACAGTTATGCATAAAAAAGTAAGCATAGCAAAATTGTAATTACTTTCCTCCTTTCCCATGATATCATGCAAATATTTAGCATAAAAAAAGAAAGCTTGCCCACCCTATACTCGAACCTAGGACCTTCTTCACTCTAGCCCTACACATACATGTGGTGCCGTAGGACTATTTAGAAGACAAACACAGCAAAAGCTGCCATTCATTCATTCCTCCATTGTGCAATGGTGTGCATACAAAAATTATTCAAAATGGACAGAGACGTCACATTTTACAACAAAATTCTGAGAATGACATATGACCTGTAATTTGTGCATAGCTTACATGCACCTTCATCCTCTACAGACTGACCTGTACAACTTTGAAAGTGTAACCTGATACACCCCCCTGATATCATCACTCAGTGTTGGCATCCAGTGAAAACAAAAACACCATGAACGTGCCTACACAGAGTGAACATCCCTACAGGGTTACTCTTTTTTGGTATTCAGCAATGCCAAAATAACTAATTTACATCTTCACCATTCTGACAGCGTGGAATCTACATGGTTAATAGCCATGTCCGTGGCGAAACTGCACTGGAGCACAATGTTGTAAATACAAGGGAGGCTACTACTTTGCCCACACATCTGCTACATACTACATATTCTTACAGTACAATATAATAGTCTATTACAGGATGTTCAAACATAGTAGCAGCATGCGTTATGTAAAACTACATTTTCTTTTGGAGGCTTTTGGGGTTGGAGGAGCAAAGGTGCATTTATGTCATGGACCTTACAATTTTTTTTTTTATTTTGTAACAGTGATATTCTAGCATCCACATTGTGTAATTAGGTCATAATATGTGTGGGGTTACATGTTGAGGTCAGTTTTGTACAACATTTAAGAGCTTTTACTTGCTCTTGCTTCTGTGTAGACTCCTTTCCATGGCTGTATGCGGAAAGTTTCCGAAAACACAGCCAACATGAACACAGAGTCTACACGGTTAATTTAGAGGTTGTTGAATTGCTCCACCATGTTGATTTGCTTCATTAGCATAAAATTCACCTACTTATGCTGTAATTTGCATGCCATGGAATTTCCTGTATTTGCTCATGACTGCGCCCCACTGCGTGGAGTTTACTGTATCTAAAACTTGTCACACCCCTGTGTGCATTGAGCCCACCCGCACACAGTATTATCATGTAGACTTTCATGAATCTCCCCCAGGATGTCTGGAGAAAAAGTCATTAGTATAGAAAGAAATTAGTCTTATCTTTCTTTTCAAGGAAAAACAAATTCTGTCATGGGCTTAATATTTATCTATTTATTTTTTTTATTTAACACTTGTTTACCAGGAAAGTCCGAGTAGGTCAAGAACCCATTTTCAGTGGAGGCCTGGGGAGGAAAGCTCCAAATGATACATGAAAGTTAAGACATTATACAGGAACAATACAATAGCAAGCATTAAAGCACACATTAAATAAGTAATGAATACTAAATAAGTACACAGGAGTAGATGCAATAATAAAACATTGACTAGATAGGCAATACTAAATAAAAGTAATGTGGTAGATTACAACTTTTTTTTTTTAATCAGGTAGGATTAAGGTAAAGCGTGATGGTCAGGCAGAGGGTTAGAATATTAGAAGGGAGCATATGCTTAGAAGAATTGTGGTGTAGGATAGGAATAGTTAAGGGTGTAGAAATACATAAAGTTTCTTAGTTTGATATGCTAAAGGTTAGTGAATGAAGTTCATGGTCTAGGGATCTCCAGATGTAGAAAGGAAAGGCCCTAGAGAGTGGATGGAGTTTACCTGTTAGGGTGAAAATGTAGTGCCCAATCATGTAAAAAGACTGCTTCAAAGTACAAATGAATCAAGAATGGGAACGTATATCCACCATTCAGGTACTGCTAACACAGTAGCTCAAAATGTGCTGTCACACTACTGCTAGGCCTTCCTCTAAATTAGATGTTAAATAATGCAATCCCTGCCCAATGTTACTTGACGTTGCTCATACAGGCTTAACAATCCCACTGTAATGAGATTTATATTAGCCAAAACGAGTTTGAATCTGACTAGATTTGTCTGGTCTACTTTCCCAGTAAAGGAAAGGAAATCAAATCAATAAATGAAAAAGACGTTATCAAAACGTAGAGAAGTGGCTTACGTTTAATTAGAGAGCTCCTGAGCTATATCATAGCACAGTGTCTGGATCGCATGAGATATGCTTGGTCCCATACATTACCATTATTTGACCCATGCAGAGCAAACTTCTGTTTTCCCTTACTTCATTATACTTCATTAACCTGGTAACTGTGTCATTTTGATTAATCAAACAGTTACAGAAAGTTAACTGTCAGGCAGTAGTAAGCTTCATTTTTTAGTCCTGGGTTAGATCCCCTCAGTCTCTACTTGCAAACTGTGCAAGAGTTCCAAAGTCCTTTAATGATATAGTATTACCGAGCTACCGTTGATACACATAAGTGTGCCGAGTGGGTTTATTATTTAACAAATAAAAATACATTACATATCATAAAGAAACTATTTTAAAGTATTTAGTAAACAAATGAATACTAAACAGAATTAATAACGTTTTTATACGTGCCTCATCGATTACTGTTTAATTCTGAATATTTTTTTCTTTGCAGATGCTTTTCAAATATTTAGAGAGCATACTAGCATCTCATTCAACACTTCTGTGCAGGAAAACAACTATGAAACAACTAACAGACCCTAACTTTGTGTAGTAAGCCTCAGGTGGTATCTCTGAAAAAATAAAAATAAAACAGTTTGGATGAACTAAAAGGAAACTTTATTGAACTAAGAAAATGACAGAAAAGTTTATTTTTCTACTGAACTATTTTCAAGATGTATATTCTATACAGGAAGTCACTAGTTACTTATGCCCTTTCTATTATGTCTGTTATGGTCACACCATGTGTTTGTTACATCTACCATGGCAACCTGTGTGATGGCACTTTCAACAAAAAGTAACTAACACAAAACAGTCACACATAACTGGAAAGTGTTAGTAAAGTAATTATAAACGAGTGAAACACATCAGCAGATACAGATCAGTCATCACACCACTTCTGTTTAAATTCGTTTACCTTGCAGTTTCCCTTTCCTTCCCTCTCTGATACCTTAATTTACCTTACCACAACCAGCTCGCACATTTGTCTCCATGGACCTCCTCATGACCAAAGAATTAAGAGGCACACAAAATCTCTTTGAAAGGCTTTGGTATTTCTTTAGGCTGAATTCAATTTTGTTTGCTTATCCTGCCTAAGGAGAAAAGGCTTCAGGATCAGGCTTCCCATTTTATGAATAACGGTAGGTAAACTAATACCAAAGGAAAGTAAATAAAGAACAAAGCAATAAAAAATAGTGCAGTTAAAATAAATACAGCATTAATCTCATGTTGTTACAGTGTCTGGTCATAACATAGTCCAGCTTTTTCAATGTTCGTTGCTAAGAATTGTGAACTGTGTCAAACCGTAATATTTAAAAATAACTCTCTGACACAGCTGTTTTGACAGACCACATTTAGATAACCTTGTGTTTAATCACCACTACACTGACATTTAAAGGTATGCAGAAATAAAATGGAAACCTGAATACTACATGTGCTAGTTTTCAGAATAAGTGCTCACTGACCACTTACATAAAGCAGACATAAAAACTGAATATTTCTCACCTTCTCAGAACCTCATTCTGTCCAGTTATTTTTGATGTTGTTTTCCCAAACGCATAGCAATAGTATGCAGCCCATGAGAATGGCTGTCCGGTTATGTTTTCTAAAATTAAATAGCAGTTGGTATCTTCATTTAGGTCTGACCTCACATAGCTGGAATACACACTGACACCAGCAGACAGAATTTGTTCTATTGTCAAGTTTCAGTACACAAATAAAAGGCTCCATATGTTATAACTTACCAAAACAGCCAGAACAGATAAAATAATTCACATGCTGATGTGTTAAAGAAGATGCTACATGTAATCATAGTATGTGACTGAAAATCCAGAGTATGAAAATGCAGACTGAACAGTTTATAGCATTATTATGACACAGCTAATGCATGACACGAATCCATGTGACAGAAAGCCCTTGCAATGTCAGGATTTTTTGATTATTGATACAAAACAGTGGCAATTTATAACTATCCCTCTGTTCCTGCCTGTTATTATATATACTGCTGAAAGTTAAGCATTCATATATCCTACAGAATGCACACCTTAAGCATGGATGTGAAGTTGTCCTATCTCGCCTTCATTCTGTTTGCAAAAGCTTGAGGTCTCTAACTAGCTCGTGGTTTACTCCCTATCCCATGATGCTCTAGTCCCCAGATCTCATTTGGCGCTAAACAGATCGGGCGTTTTTTCAATTGGATCTGGCTAAGTTACCTTTTGAATTTGTATTATACATTCAAAGCTTTTATTTTCTTCTATAATGACTTTATAGCTGTTACTCTATTAGTTGTTTGACTTTGTTAGTCACAGTATTAGACTGTGTCCACTACTTGCTGTTTCCTTTTTGGGCCATTGTTTGCCTTAAGGCCCACAGTTTCATCCCTATCCTGGTTTTTTTTCTATGTGTGAACTTTAAATTACAGTTTTAGCCTCACGCTGTGTGTCTTACTTATTAGCTCATAGGTATTTCTGGTGTGTTTGTTGCGTTTATTCTGTATAGGATCTAGTTTGTATCCTTTCCTCCTAGTTGCTCATTTAAGTTAGAGAGTGACTAAGCCCATTTGAGTTAGAGGGCTTTTTCATGTGTGGTGCGCATTTGTTCTGTTAAAAAAGGGGGGGTTGACTCTTTTTTCCAAGTCAACTTGTTTAATTTAGAGAGTGACTCAGGCCCCTTTTTCTTGTGTGCTGTGCCTTTTGTTCCATTATATATATATATATATATATATATATATATATATATATATATATATATATAAAAAAGGGTTTGGTGCTTCTTAAATAGCTCGTTTAACTTAAAGAACTCCTTTAGGCTGCAGATAGTAGAATGTTATTGCTTTAATAGTTTTTTCTGCTGTTGTTGACTTGTGTTGCTATTTGCTGATACTATGTCTAAGCAATCAAAAGACACTAAACCTTCAGTGTTTAAGAAATTAGCTAACTGCTCTCAAAAATGTCTTTGACGGATGGTCATACTGAATGTGTCTATTGCCTTTGAGCAGTACATTTGCAGGAGTCATGCTCCATATGCCATTCATTTAGTTCAAGGGTTCTCCTTGAGGGAAAAAATAAGCTTATCTTTTTCTTCTTCTTCTTTTGGCTGCTCCCGTTAGGGGTCGCCACAGCAGATCAACTATTTCCATTTCTTCCTGTCCTCTGCATCTTGCTCTGTCACACCAACCACCTGCATGTCCTCTCTCACCACATCCATAAACCTTATCTTAGGCCTTTCTCTTTTCCTGTTACCTGGTAGCTTCATCCTTAGCATCTTTTTCCCAATATACTCTGCATCCCTCCTCAGCACATGTCCAAACCAACGTAATCTTGCCTCTCTGGCTTTGTCTCCAAACCTTCCAACCTGGGCTGATCCTCTAATATACTTATTCCTAATCCTGTCCATCCTTGTCACACCCAGTGCAAATCTTAACATCTTCAACTCTGCCACGTCAAGATCTGACTCCTGCCTTTTTGTCAGTGCCACTGTCTCCATCCCATATAACATAGCTGGTCTCACTACCCTCTCACTCTTACTGGTACTCGTCTGTCACAAATCACTCCTGACACTCTTCTACACCCACTCCCTCCTGCCTGTAGTCTCTTCTTCACCTCTCTTCCACACTCACCATTACTCTGAACTGTTGATCCCACGTATTTAAACTCATCCAACTTCACCACCTCTACTCCCTGCATCCTCTCCATTCCTCTATCCTCCCTCTCATTCACACACATATATTCTGTCTTAGTCCTGCTGACCTTCATTCCTCTTCTCTCTAGAGCATATCTTTACCTCTCCAGGGTCTCCTCCACCTGTTCCCTACTCTCAATACAGATCACAATGTCATCTGCAAACATCATAGTCCACGGGGACTCCTGTCTGATCTCGTCTGTCAACCTGTCCATTACCATTGCAAATAAGAAAGGGTTCAGAGCTGATCCTTGATGTAATCCCACCTCCACCTTAAATGCATCCGTCACTCCCACCGCAGACCTCACCGCTGTCACACTACCCTCGTACATATCCTGTACCACTCTTACATACATCTCTGACACTCCCGACTTCCTCATATAATACCGCAACTCCTCTCTAGGCACCCTGTCATATGCTTTCTCTAAATCCACAAAGACACAATGCAACTCCTTCTGACCTTCTCTGTACTTCTCCATCAACACTCTCAGAGAAAACATTGCATCTGTAGTGCTCTTTCCTGGCATGAAACTATACTGCTGATCACTAATCATCACGTCCCTTCTTAACCTAGCTTCCACTACTCTTTCCCATAACTTCATGCTGTGACTGATCAGTTTAATCCCTCCGTAGTTACTACAGCTCTGCACATCACCCTTATTCTAAAAAATTGGTACCAAAACACTTTTTCTCCATTCCTCAGGCATCCTCTCACTTTCCAAGATTTCATTAAACAATCTAGTTAAAAACTCCATTGCCACTTCACCTAAACACCTCCATGCTTCCACAGGTATGTCATCTGGACCAACAGCCTTTCCGTTCTTCATCCTCTTCATAGCTATCCTTACTTCCTCCTTATACTGACAGGGTTATTAAAGACTTCTTTTTCAGAATCCTTAGAAGAAGGTCAGAGTGCATTAAAGAAAACCTCCTCCCCTTCTTCTAGGTCTGAGAAGTCAGCTAAAAGATCTTCATCCTCTTCAGACCAGTCTGGACCTTCAAATAGAATTTCAAAAATGACCTCATCGGACCCAAAATCCATCAGGTGCGATAAACCTTCTACCTTGGCTCCTAGAGGTTTTGGAGCCAATTGTACTACAGTCTTGGAGCTGGTCCTCTGTCCTGGAGCTGGTATCTCTGATTTTAAGATCACCTATACTACAAAGGTTGGGATCTCCTGGCCCCTCTTCTTGGTCCTCCAGGAGTTTGTCAGATGAAGATGTGGATCGTGTGCTGCGGAGGCTCTTGTGTACACCTGCATTATCAAATTACTGTCAGAACCAACCCAGCAAGCTTCAGAACTGAGTGGACTTACCCCTTCACTATTGATTCCTCCTCTGACCCTCCTTGGGACCTCAGAGCCAGAATGCATGGAGCTTATAGTAGTGGAACAATCAGAGCTGAGACCTGCTCCAGGATCTATGGCTCCAACTTCTGCTCCAACTTCCTCCGTGCCATCTGAGCTCGAGGAGTTTAGAAGCTGATGCTCTCCAGTCGGGTGCAGGAAGAACATTTGGATCGGACAGTTGTCAGATATGAACTTGCCTCTCAGGGCCTTGGCATGGGTGAGCTCAGCTCCTACATTAGCTTCAGAGCCAACACCCTTGGCGCCAGGGAAGCCTTCTGGTTCTACGGAGCTGGAGGCTTCCTCAAGTCATTGGCAGGGGGCTTTTGAGGTGATGAGGAGAGTACTGTCCCCACAAGCAGCTCCACTCTCAGATCCAGTCATTCCTCCCCAGAAGGCATTGGTGTCCATCTCAGCACAACCGATTCCACACAGACGTGGAGACCCAAGGCCTCAGGATGCCCCAGTGGGTGAACCCATCTCTTCTGAAACCTCTCCAGAATGCCCTTCTGTAGAGGTTCCTCGCAACAGATTATGCAAGGGGAAACATTTGGACTCTCCAGAGGAGTCAATCACATCAGACCCAGACCTCAATGAGTCAGACGGGTCCCCACAGTCACCCTCTGAGGATGTCTCCTTTGCAGACATCCTAGAAATCTTTAAGCAAAGAGGCGGCTGGAAGCCCATCAACCCTTCTGATGAGGAGTCTGTCTACCTGAAGGCTTTTGGGTCTCTCCCTTCTGCCACTTGGGTGTCTCTGCCATTCAATGAACTTATGGATTTAGTTTGACAGAAGGCATGGGAGTCTCCAGATTCAGTGGAGCATGTTCTCTGGAGGCCAAATAAATTCATCTCGTCCCCCGAGGATAAAACCTTCCTTACAAAAGGTGTCCCAGTAGATGCTATGGTAGTGGTGGTGGCAGCCACCAAAAAGGAGTTGTCAGAGACGTCCACTTCTGTCCATCCTCTGAACAAAGAGTCACGTATGATGGACAGATACAGAAAGCACATGTTTTCCTCAGCGACCTTTACACTCATGTCCCTGAATTGCCTTACACACTTCACCAGATTGCAGAGGTATCTCCTGAAAGAGCTTGGAGATACTCTCCAGGGTTCAATAGCTGTGGAGGTAGCAGATAAAGTGTCCTCCCAGCTCTCCACCTTGAACTCAGTAGTAAAATCATCCATGAAGCGCATTTCTTATGCAGCCGATGGAGCGAATAGGAGGTGGGTTCAGAAATTTACCTTAGGAGACATTCCTGGATGAGCTTGTGGAACTTTGTGGAACCCTTCAAGTCATCCTTTGTCAATACCCCCTTTGATAGCTCATCTTTGTTCAGGCCTAAGGTCAAAGACACACTAACCAGGTGTGAACAGGAATGGAAAACTCTCTCTGCTGTCGGACTCCATTTTTCCACACCTTCTAGTCCTTATCCTAAAGGTCAAAAGGGGGGGAATATGTGGTTTTGAAAATCCCAGAGAGTTTCTCAAGAAACACATGGTGAGCCTTCCCCCAGGAGCAGAGGGGTAAGCAATAATGGAAGATGCTGGCCACGTGGCAGAGGGGGTCTGGAGAACCAGGACAACAGAGAATCTTCTCTGGAGGCAGTCAGGGATCGATTATCCTTGTACCCAGACACCTGACTAAAATTAACAAAAGACAAGTGGGTACAAAGCATCGGGTCTATATTATATCATCAAATGCTTAAAAAAGCGAATGCTGATTGATCAACCTAATTTAAGCGAAAGCTTACAATCTCGAACTGCATTTTTTTTCCCAGGGAAAAAATCTGATCCAAAACACATACACACAACACAAGCACACCAAACAAACAGAAATCCACACACATACACCTAAAATCTGATACCTAACCCTACACTAAACTATGCACACACCACTAACTACCCACTTACCTTAACCCAAACCCTAACCCTAAGGTCCATCACTATTGCACACTCACCTCACCCGCTCCCTAATCCTAACTCACTTAAATCCACCCTAACCCTCATGTCCACTCAATCGCACACACACCTAACCCTAACTCACCTAAATCACCCTAACACTCACATCCACACAATCGCACACTTACCTGAATCCCACCGGTAACTTTCCACCACAACACTGAAAATACCGAAGCAACAGAAACGGACAACCGAATTATTTCCCTAGGAAAAAATTCGAGTTTCTGCTGCTTCAATATTTTGCAGTTTCGTGAAAATAAGTTCGATCAATCAGCGTTCGCTTTTTTAAGCATTCGAGGATATAATATAGACCCAAAGCATCATATCCAGAGGTTACTCCATACCCTTTTCCATTCATCCCCCACACATTAAAAGCATTTCAGACATTCCACCTAGTCACAGGAAACACGCAACCCTAGAAATACACAAGTTGCTAGAAAAAAAGAGTCATCCAGCCTATCCCCACCAACCAAATAGGATCCGGGACTTACTCAAGGTTCTTTTTAGTTCCAAAGAAAACAGGGGACTGGAGACCCATACTGGATCTCAGCAGACTAAACAAATCTGTAAAAAAGACAAAGTTCCGGATGGTAACACTGCAGTCAATAATTCCCTTTCTGGGAAAAGACAGTGGGATGTGCTCTATAGACCTCCAGGATGCGTACTACCACATAAAATTAGAGAAAACGCTTAGACCACTTTTGGAAGCCATACCTACGGTCCTCAAAGACACATATCAACTTATTAATTTTACAAAGTCTTTGGACTTTGAATTTATACAGAATAAACATCTTTTAATCACAATGGATGTGCAAAGTTTGTTTACCTCAATCCCTAATGATGCAGGGATTGATGCCATCCGTGAATTACTACAATTCCATCATGACTTGAAAGGAAATAAAGCCATCATGATATGTCAACTATTAGACATAGTACTAAGTAACAATGTGTTTGTTTTTAATGATAAACTTTACCTTCAGTCATGTGGTGTAGCCATGGGAACCCCGTGTGCAAACACGTACGCAAATTTGGTTGTATATCACTGGGAGCTGAATCATGTTTTTACACACCCTTCTTTTAACAAAGTTGTACTATACAAGCGTTTTGTTGATGATATTCTGATTGTTTGGGATGGCTCCATTAAAGAATTCCATGATTTTAGAACTCATTTAGAAACTACTACCACTTTCTTGAGGTTTTCAATTGAAACCTCCTACTCATTGGTTAATTTTCTGGATACAAGCATCTCTATTAGAGGAGGGAAATTAATAACCACACTCTATAAAAAAGAATGCTGGAAGAACACAATTTTGAAATACAACAGCATGCATCCCCGCCATATATTTAAAGGCATTTTGAAAAGTCAGTTTGTTAGACTTAGTAAAATATGCCTTGACAAGCAAGATTTGACTAAGAAAGCTGATGAAATGGTGAACATGTTTCTATCAAGAGGATATAACCATGATTTAGTCATGGAAGTCAGAAACAACACTTTGCCTTTAGAACTTCTGACTCCATATGAAGCCAGAACTAACTACCAGGCTGTCAATTTCACAAACATTAGTCACAAACTCAATCATACTGAAAGAGTTTCATTTATCACAACATATACTAATGATTTTATGAATATTAAAAGAATATTAGCTAACAACTGGAGAGTTTTAACGTTGGATGAACCTACTAAAAGCATAGTAGGTCACTCTCCACATATAGTCTATAGGAGCAACCAAAACCTAAAATCTCTGTTGTGTGACAGAAAGCCAAGATCGCTTTATAATAATAATTCAAACAATAATGAACTTCCTGGAACCTACCCCTGCTACAGCTGTAATTATTGTAAGTTCATTACCAAAAACCAAGTTTTTGTGCATCCAGAACTTAATTTTACATTTACACCCAGGTTTAGAGCTGATTGTGACACCTCGGGTCTAGTTTATCTAGCCACATGTGAACATTGCAATGCATTCTATATAGGCCTCACAAAAAGGAAACTTAAGAACAGGATATATAACCACCAATATGATATAAGGAAGAAAAATGAGCTGAATGCTTTGGCTAAACATGTGATTTTGAATCCATCGCACTCTTTTGTGTTTAGGGTGCTGCAAGTGGTAGAAGTTACAGAACGAGGTGGTGATTATCCAAACCAGTTTGAACTAAATGAACTTAAATGGATACTTAGATTAAAAATATTATTCGCCAGGTCTGAACAACTATATCAGCATTAGATCCTTTCTAAATAATCGAAGATGAGATTAACCTGAAATGGATAAATTTGTTCAGTAGCCTCCAACTATTATTCATAGTTAAACAATGAAAAATATTTTTTCACTCAGAATTTGTTTATATATGCTTATTTTTTAGTCTGTTTTCATACTGACCCATTTAATACACAGTTGCTTTGTTTCTATTCGAAGTTCATTATTTCATGCATAAAAGGCTTCATTCAAAGAAATCCATAATGGACATTAAATTTAAATTTATATTCATATTTATATTCATATCTATATTTTACAGTTATACATATTTATTACCTATATTTATTATTCATATTTATACATATATATTTATACATTTTTAACCAAATATAAACATATTTGCACTGTATTTAAATTTATTTTTAGAATATTTATATATGAAATTTATCATATTTCATTACCATCATTTTACGTGTCCATTTTATACACAGTTTTTATATATATACTTACAAGCTTACATACATATTCATCTATTTATTTACTTATTTGTCTATTTATTCATACGACGTTTTGACAAGTTTTATATTTGCACATATATTTAATATTTAATTTAATTGTATTTTAGCATATACTACTGAGATTAATTTTAAGCTTTTGAGTCATACAAAATATAGTTATATTAATGCATTTTAAAAGAACTGCACAGTTTCAAAAGTTCTCCAATTGATTTAGATCCTGAAGTTTTTATATATAAATATTTATCGTGGTTATACTTTATAATACACCTCAGAACTAAGAAATGCCAACATGGCCCTTGATGAACTATTGAATATGTCTGCATTTATAGCTTTATATTTTGTTCAAGAGTTAGTTATTATGCTGCAATGTTCATTGAAACATGTTTTCTCTGAAGCTTTACGTAAAATATATGCTATTATTTCTATTTATTAAATCTATATGTATTTTTAATTTTGGCATGAATTTTTTGATATACACATGATGTTTCATTTTGATTGTTTTTAACTATCGAGTCACTCAGTTTATAAATGCAGCTTCCTTTTTAAATACTGAATGTTTCAGCCCAGTTTTTAAATGTGTTTTTTTTTCTGTGGCTAATTGATTAATTTAATTCATCTGCTGATAGGCTAAGCCTCCCTATAAATTCATTGATGTTAACATTTTCAAACTGTCTGATGAAGCGTATGGTAGCATACCTGAAAAGCTTTACCTTCTGTTCTATTTTAACAATAAAAAGTCAAAAATTGTTACGTGGCAGAGTCGGAAGTTTTTATTATATATATATATATATATATATATATATATATATATATATATAAAAGGGTTTGGTGCTTCTTAAATAGCTCGTTTAACTTAAAGAACTCCTTTAGGCTGCAGATAGTAGAATGTTATTGCTTTAATAGTTTTTTCTGCTGTTGTTGACTTGTGTTGCTATTTGCTGATACTATGTCTAAGCAATCAAAAGACACTAAACCTTCAGTGTTTAAGAAATTAGCTAACTGCTCTCAAAAATGTCTTTGACGGATGGTCATACTGAATGTGTCTATTGCCTTTGAGCAGTACATTTGCAGGAGTCATGCTCCATATGCCATTCATTTAGTTCAAGGGTTCTCCTTGAGGGAAAAAATAAGCTTATCTTTTTCTTCTTCTTCTTTTGGCTGCTCCCGTTAGGGGTCGCCACAGCAGATCAACTATTTCCATTTCTTCCTGTCCTCTGCATCTTGCTCTGTCACACCAACCACCTGCATGTCCTCTCTCACCACATCCATAAACCTTATCTTAGGCCTTTCTCTTTTCCTGTTACCTGGTAGCTTCATCCTTAGCATCTTTTTCCCAATATACTCTGCATCCCTCCTCAGCACATGTCCAAACCAACGTAATCTTGCCTCTCTGGCTTTGTCTCCAAACCTTCTAACCTGGGCTGATCCTCTAATATACTTATTCCTAATCCTGTCCATCCTTGTCACACCCAGTGCAAATCTTAACATCTTCAACTCTGCCACGTCAAGATCTGACTCCTGCCTTTTTGTCAGTGCCACTGTCTCCATCCCATATAACATAGCTGGTCTCACTACCCTCTCACTCTTACTGGTACTCGTCTGTCACAAATCACTCCTGACACTCTTCTACATCCACTCCCTCCTGCCTGTAGTCTCTTCTTCACCTCTCTTCCACACTCACCATTACTCTGAACTGTTGATCCCAAGTATTTAAACTCATCCAACTTCGCCACCTCTACTCCCTGCATCCTCACCATTCCTCTATCCTCCCTCTCATTCACACACATATATTCTGTCTTAGTCCTGCTGACCTTCATTCCTCTTCTCTCTAGAGCATATCTTTACCTCTCCAGGGTCTCCTCCACCTGTTCCCTACTCTCAATACAGATCACAATGTCATCTGCAAACATCATAGTCCACGGGGACTCCTGTCTGATCTCGTCTGTCAACCTGTCCATTACCATTGCAAATAAGAAAGGGCTCAGAGCTGATCCTTGATGTAATCCCACCTCCACCTTAAATGCATCCGTCACTCCCACCGCAGACCTCACCGCTGTCACACTACCCTTGTACATATCCTGTACCACTCTTACATACATCTCTGACACTCCCGACTTCCTCATATAATACCGCAACTCCTCTCTAGGCACCCTGTCATATGCTTTCTCTAAATCCACAAAGACACAATGCAACTCCTTCTGACCTTCTCTGTACTTCTCCATCAACACTCTCAGAGAAAACATTGCATCTGTAGTGCTCTTTCCTGGCATGAAACTATACTGCTGATCACTAATCATCACGTCCCTTCTTAACCTAGCTTCCACTACTCTTTCCCATAACTTCATGCTGTGACTGATCAGTTTAATCCCTCCGTAGTTACTACAGCTCTGCACATCACCCTTATTCTAAAAAATTGGTACCAAAACACTTTTTCTCCATTCCTCAGGCATCCTCTCACTTTCCAAGATTTCATTAAACAATCTAGTTAAAAACTCCATTGCCACTTCACCTAAACACCTCCATGCTTCCACAGGTATGTCATCTGGACCAACAGCCTTTCCGTTCTTCATCCTCTTCATAGCTATCCTTACTTCCTCCTTATACTGACAGGGTTATTAAAGACTTCTTTTTCAGAATCCTTAGAAGAAGGTCAGAGTGCATTAAAGAAAACCTCCTCCCCTCCTTCTAGGTCTGAGAAGTCAGCTAAAAGATCTTCATCCTCTTCAGACCAGTCTGGACCTTCAAATAGAATTTCAAAAATGACCTCATCGGACCCAAAATCCATCAGGTGCGATAAACCTTCTACCTTGGCTCCTAGAGGTTTTGGAGCCAATTGTACTACAGTCTTGGAGCTGGTCCTCTGTCCTGGAGCCGGTATCTCTGATTTTAAGATCACCTATACTACAAAGGTTGGGATCTCCTGGCCCCTCTTCTTGGTCCTCCAGGAGTTTGTCAGATGAAGATGTGGATCGTGTGCTGCGGAGGCTCTTGTGTACACCTGCATTATCAAATTACTGTCAGAACCAACCCAGCAAGCTTCAGAACTGAGTGGACTTACCCTTCACTATTGCTTCCTCCTCTGACCCTCCTTGGGACCTCAGAGCCAGAATGCATGGAGCTTATAGTAGTGGAACAATCAGAGCTGAGACCTGCTCCAGGATCTATGGCTCCAACTTCTGCTCCAACTTCCTCCGTGCCATCTGAGCTCGAGGAGTTTAGAAGCTGATGCTCTCCAGTCGGGTGCAGGAAGAACATTTGGATCGGACAGTTGTCAGATATGAACTTGCCTCTCAGGGCCTTGGCATGGGTGAGCTCAGCTCCTACATTAGCTTCAGAGCCAACACCCTTGGCCAGGGAAGCCTTCTGGTTCTCTGAGCTGGAGGCTACCTCAAGTCACGGGCAGGGGGCGTACTAGGTGATGAGGAGAGTACTGTCCCCACAAGCAGCTCCACTCTGAGATCGAGTCATTCCTCCCAGAAGGCATTGGTGTCCATCTCAGCACAACCGATTCCACACAGACGTGGAGACCCAAGGCCTCAGGATGCCCCAGTGGGTGAACCCATCTCTTCTGAAACCTCTCCAGAATGCCCTTCTGTAGAGGTTCCTCGCAACAGATTATGCAAGGGGAAACATTTGGACTCTCCAGAGGAGTCAATCACATCAGACCCAGACCTCAATGAGTCAGACGGGTCCCCACAGTCACCCTCTGAGGATGTCTCCTTTGCAGACATCCTAGAAATCTTTAAGCAAAGAGGCGGCTGGAAGCCCATCAACCCTTCTGATGAGGAGTCTGTCTACCTGAAGGCTTTTGGGTCTCTCCCTTCTGCCACTTGGGTGTCTCTGCCATTCAATGAACTTATGGATTTAGTTTGACAGAAGGCATGGGAGTCTCCAGATTCAGTGGAGCATGTTCTCTGGAGGCCAAATAAATTCATCTCGTCCCCCGAGGATAAAACCTTCCTTACAAAAGGTGTCCCAGTAGATGCTATGGTAGTGGTGGTGGCAGCCACCAAAAAGGAGTTGTCAGAGACGTCCACTTCTGTCCATCCTCTGAACAAAGAGTCACGTATGATGGACAGATACAGAAAGCACATGTTTTCCTCAGCGACCTTTACACTCATGTCCCTGAATTGCCTTATACACTTCACCAGATTGCAGAGGGATCTCCTGAAAGAGCTTGGAGATACTCTCCAGGGTTCAATAGCTGTGGAGGTAGCAGATAAAGTGTCCTCCCAGCTCTCCACCTTGAACTCAGTAGTAAAATCATCCATGAAGTGCATTTCTTATGCAGCCGATGGAGCGAATAGGAGGTGGGTTCAGAAATTTACCTTAGGAGACATTCCTGGATGAGCTTGTGGAACTTTGTGGAACCCTTCAAGTCATCCTTTGTTAATACCCCCTTTGATAGCTCATCTTTGTTCAGGCCTAAGGTCAAAGACACACTAACCAGGTGTGAACAGGAATGGAAAACTCTCTCTGCTGTCGGACTCCATTTTTCCACACCTTCTAGTCCTTATCCTAAAGGTCAAAAGGGGGGGAATATGTGGTTTTGAAAATCCCAGAGAGTTTCTCAAGAAACACATGGTGAGCCTTCCCCCAGGAGCAGAGGGGTAAGCAATAATGGAAGATGCTGGCCACGTGGCAGAGGGGGTCTGGAGAACCAGGACAACAGAGAATCTTCTCTGGAGGCAGTCAGGGATCGATTATCCTTGTACCCAGACACCTGACTAAAATTAACAAAAGACAAGTGGGTACAAAGCATCGGGTCTATATTATATCATCGAATGCTTAAAAAAGCGAATGCTGATTGATCAACCTAATTTAAGCGAAAGCTTACAATCTCGAACTGTCAGAGCAGCGATTTTTTTCCCAGGGAAAAAAATCGCTGATCCAAAACACATACACACAACACAAGCACACCAAACAAACAGAAATCCACACACATACACCTAAAATCTGATACCTAACCCTACACTAAACTATGCACACACCACTAACTACCCACTTACCTTAACCCAAACCCTAACCCTAAGGTCCATCACTATCGCACACTCACCTCACCCGCTCCTAATCCTAACTCACTTAAATCCACCCTAACCCTCATGTCCACTCAATCGCACACACACCTAACCCTAACTCACCTAAATCACCCTAACACTCACATCCACACAATCGCACACTTACCTGAATCCCACCGGTAACTTTCCACCACAACACTGAAAATACCGAAGCAACAGAAACGGACAACCGAATTATTTCCCTAGGAAAAAATTCGAGTTTCTGCTGCTTCAATATTTTGCAGTTTCGTGAAAATAAGTTCGATCAATCAGCGTTCGCTTTTTTAAGCATTCGAGGATATAATATAGACCCAAAGCATCATATCCAGAGGTTACTCCATACCCTTTTCCATTCATCCCCCACACATTAAAAGCATTTCAGACATTCCACCTAGTCACAGGAAACACGCAACCCTAGAAATACACAAGTTGCTAGAAAAAAAGAGTCATCCAGCCTATCCCCACCAACCAAATAGGATCCGGGACTTACTCAAGGTTCTTTTTAGTTCCAAAGAAAACAGGGGACTGGAGACCCATACTGGATCTCAGCAGACTAAACAAATCTGTAAAAAAGACAAAGTTCCTGATGGTAACACTGCAGTCAATAATTCCCTTTCTGGGAAAAGACAGTGGGATGTGCTCTATAGACCTCCAAGATGCGTACTACCACATAAAATTGGTCAGACCATCCAGGTGTCATCTGCGCTTTCAGCTGGTAGCCAATCACTACCAGTTTCGAGTTCTGTCCTTTGGTCTCACTACAGCCCCCAGAGTGTTCACCAAATGTATGGCAGTAGTTACGGCTCACCTGAGACATTTAGGATTCCAAATGTTTCTGCATCTAGACGACTGGCTCCTAACTGCCACCACCAAGCATCTAATAACAGAAGCAAGAGGCACCACTCTGAAACTGTGTTCCTGTCTAGGAATCACAATAAACTATAAACAATCTGCCTTATTGCTATCTCAGAATATCATTTTTATAGGAGCAGATTTAGACACTACAACAATAATGGTAAAGCTTCCACCAGAGAAAGTGCAAGCCCTTCAAGTACAGGTTCTAGACCTTCTCTTCAAAAGGAAGGCTCAAGCCAGGGCAGCTCTAGAAGTACTAGGCACCTTGGCAGCAGCGATAAATGTAATTCTCTTAGAGTGGCTGCACATGAGAATTCTACAGTGGCTGCTGTTCACTCAGTGGTCCAGACAGGAACTTCCAATATTGTACCTGATTATGTTCACAGAATCTTGCAGGACAGACCTTCGTTGGTGGCTTCACTCCAATCAAGTGACTCTGGGTCGACCTTTTGTTATTCCACAACTGCTTGCCACAGTGACCACGGCTGCTTCCCAGATGGAGGGGGCATTATCAAGGAAAAACAGTCCAAGGAATTTGGCAGGATCACGAGGCCCATTTGCACATCAGTGTCCTAGAGAAGAGAGTGGTGCTTCTTGCATTGTAGGTATTCCAAGACTCTCTTCCACTAGGAATGGTTGTGATCCAAACAAACAATATGTCAGTGGTATGGTATATAAACAAACAAGGAGGAACCAAATCTTACCCCTTTTGTCAAGAGGCCCTGAGAGTATGGCAACCTCCTCCCAATGCTTTCTGGTAGCAACACATATCCTCGGGAAATCCAGCATGATAGCAGACAAACTCAGCAGGGCAATACTGATGCCTCATGAGTGACCCCTGAAACAAGACATAGCGGAAATGATTTTTTTGCAAATAGGGCCAGCCTTAGTGCAATCTTTTTGCCACATCCATAAATGCCAAATGCAGCAGCTACCTTGCCCTAATCCCCCCCGGGGGAATCCCCAAGGGATGCATTTGCACACGATTGACTCGCGGGTCTCCTGTATGCCTTCCCTCCTTTCCCTTTGATACCCAAAGTTCTTCAGAAAGCCAGTGCATTGGGAAGGACCTTAATACTTATAGCCCCTTACTGGCCTCGTCAAATTTTGTTCCCCTTCTTGCAGCCTCATCTTCAGGAAGAGCCTTGGATACTGGACCCAGTGCCGGATCTTCTGACCCATCCATTGGGAATGCTCCATCCATCTCTTCAAACTCTCAAGTTGACAACTTGGCTGCTCCAGTTCCAAACATAGCCAGGCTACCTAACCTTTCACCCTCAGTGCAACATATCCTGATTTCTTCTCATAAAGCTTCTACGAGAAGATTATATCTCAGCAAGTGGAAAAGATTTTCCTCCTGGGCTTTAAAAAATTGTATTGACCCTTTTTCCTGCATCTATATCTTCTATACTGAAATTTCTAGCAAAACTTTTTAATGAGAGAGCAGCTGCAGTTACTATTCAGGTACAAGTGGCAGCAATCTCTAATTTTCATTCTGGAGGAGGGGGACCAAACGTTATGTCCCACAGATTTTGGAAAGCTTTCTTGAGAGGTACTAACCTGTTAAGACCACCCATTAAACCAACTCTACCTCCATGGAACCTAAATGTTGTATTATCTCATATAATTCTTCCCCTCTTTGAACCTGCATGATCCTGTGACTTGAAGTTCTTAACCTGGAAGATGATTTTCTTAGTGGCTGTCACTTCAGCTAGGAGGGTTTCAAATTACAAGCATTATCTATCAAACCTCTGTATATGTTGTTTCACAATGACATAGTTTCATTCCACACAAACCCATCTTTTCTACCAAAAGTATGCTCAGAAGCAAACTTAAATCAGTCTATAGATTTGCCATTTTTTTCCCTAAGTATGGTGATAAGGCACAATACGTTACACCAACTTGATGTACATAGACAATTACATTTCTGTTTACATAGAACAAAGGACTTTAGAAAGACTAATCAATTGTTTGTACCCTTTTCAAACTGCAAGAAAGGAGCTTCAGTAGCATAAAACACTCTATCCAGATGGTTGTCAGATTGTATATCATTTACCTATCAGTCAGTAAATAAACAACTTCCAGATAAAATAAGAGCTCATTCTACCAGGGTTATTCTCACCTCTTCTGCTTTTCATGCAAAATTACCAACTGATACCATTTGCTTGGCAGCAAAGTGGGCAAGGCCTCATACCTTTATCACTCATTACAAAGTGGATTTGGCCTTCAGGGACAAGGCTTCTTTTGGGTCCACTGTTCTGATGACTGTTCTCCCATGAGCCACCCAAGAAAGATGGTGCCAGGGATGTTGCCCCACAAGTACAGAATGAAGGCGAGATAGGACAACTTCACATAAAGAAGTTATGTACTCACCATAATATTCTATGTGAGTTGTCCATCTCGCCTTCATTCTTACGTCCCACCCTCCTATCCCCAGCCTTTTTAGCTCTTGGAGGATTGAGAGGTTACTAATTGGCATATTATATTCTCTGACCCTCTTCTTGGCTTATAAAATAATGGAGAATTGTTATATATGGATATTAGTAAACCACCAAACAAGATCTGGGGACTAGAGCTTCATGGGATAGGGAATATGCCATGAGCTAGTTGGAGACCTCGAGCTTTTCTAAACGGCTGAGTCGGAACTGAGGGTTAGTTCTGAACCCACAAGTAGAGAATAAAGGCGAGATGGACAACTCATATGGAACATTATGTTCAGTACACAAAGTCTTTTTTTATTACCATTTTAATGCAGTCATACATAGATTTTTGGAGCAGAAAATTAAGATACGAACCCTGAATATGCATACAAAAAGAATTCCAAATCAGATTACCTATTCCTGAGATTCAAAGATATTCTTGTTGCCAACACTAATTGGCTGATGTGGGTTGGTCAAATATCATTAAGGTGAAAATCTCTGATTCAGAGACAAGATAAATTTGCACAGATAAACACCTCTTTAGTGACTAATTACCATGTCTCTGAGCAAAGACTCCACTGTCAGACCTGACCATGCTAGTGTCCTTCCTACTAGCCGTTGCATCACGATAGCATTGGCACCCTCCAACTTACATGCAAACACACACACACACAAACACACACACACATCAATGCAGCTACAGTCATGCCTCCACAGACGTTTACACATATGGCTCAGCAATACCCATCTGCAGTCAAGGTACTATCCACAGCCATTCAACAGGGGTCAGTTCTGACTGTATTCACTCTTTCCTTCTCACAAAGAAATTAACTTGCTACAGATATTCTCAGACTCATGTACCACATTAATATGCAGCCAGTCCCATTTCTGATTGACAGCATTTGTCTAATTTGCATTAGCTGCTTCCACAGACCATGGCTGGAAAGCAGTCAGTGAATTGCTCGGGCTTACTGCAATGTGATAACCTTTGGAGTTATGGCTTCTGGATCATGGTAAGACTTTCTGAATGCCAGGGAGTGAGTGTGTGTGTGTGTGTGTGTGTGTGTGTGTGTGTGTGTGTGTGTGTGTGTGTGTGTGTGTGTGTGTGCATTTATGCATGCATGTGTGTGTTTTTTATATATGCTGTGTACAAGCAAATAAATAGATGTGATTATATTTATCCTAACAGTGGACACCAATACAGGATATGATAAAAATGTTTATGAGTTACAGAATCTAGACTGTGATTATCATTAGGCATCTATCACCACTCTATTCAGGTCATCAGCAGTTTCTCTGCATTCTAATCATGTTTCCAGTCACTGTAACTCAGTCACAAAATGAAATTTCATGTACTTCTTACACAAATCAGACATACACGTGTTCCACAAAAGCAACTTCTGTCACATAAATCAAACCCCTTGAAATGTGTCTAGCTCTGTGGAATAGTAGAATAAGGTCCTGAATATGACACAGATGACCCAAGTATGAGTATGGGTTAGGCACTGGAAGTGAACGTCCAGTGCTGGTTTAACCTCCTGGGGGGGGGGGGGGCTGTCCTGATCTGTTGTTCTATTACCAGCAAGTGCAGACTTGCAGGAAGTAAAAAAGCAAAAAAAAAAAAAAAAACTGGGAATGCGAACATGACATTACCAAACTGGTGAGAATAGCCCTCCTTAATGTGTATATGGGAGCATGTACATGTACCTTAATGTGTATGTGGGAGCATGTACATGCACCTTAATGTGTATGTGGGGCATGTACATGCACCTTAATGTGTATGTGGGGCATGTACATGCACCTTAATGTGTATGTGGGGCATGTACATGCACCTTAATGTGTATGTGGGAGCATGTAAATGTACCTTAATGTGTAAGTGGGAGCCTGTACATGCACCTTAATGTAGGGGTTGGGAGGTTGGCATAATGGTTAATGTAGGTAAAGGAGAGCTAATGTACATGCACAGGAATGGTATGTTAGACACTACTGGTGGCATGGGTACCCATGTCTGTCATCCACGGGGAGGGGGAGTTACATCCATTAAGCCCTCGTAGCCTGCATTAGGAAATGCAGTTGAGGGCACAGAGCACCAGTTGGCTGGCTATATGATGATCCCTCTAAGTTGGCTCTTGCCCCTCTGCTGGAGTCTCTCCAGTTGTGGTGGAAGAAATGGGTTTTAAACTGACAGGAAGGGGACCCATAGTCAGCAAACAAATAGGGAAAATTAATTTAGAAAGAGAAAGCCCTAGAAATGAAATTTAGCAAAATTAGACCGGATAATTAAGCAAGCAATAATGTCTGGCAGGGTGAATGTTACAGCAAAATAACTGCCTGTAACACCTACCTTGGAGGGCATAATTGCACTTAGAAAATGGGTTGTTAAATTTTTTTATTTTTGTTTTATAAGTAGGAGATATATATATTTGATTTACATTTGATGTAAAATAGTCTGTCTGGTATTTCAAAGTTGCTGTAGGGTATGTAGTTCTTTGCTGGAGGAAGTTATGCAAGTTAACTTGGTTAGCTATAGACCTAAATAGAAATGAAGTTGTACAGAAATCTATTTCAGTCTTAGCACTGGGAAACTCACTTAGTATTGGTTATTAAGTCAAGTAGAAAATTTAGCAATAGTGTGTTTCACTAAGCTTGCTGTCAGCCAAGTCTTAGCTCTCCTTCACCTACAATGCTCATAAAGAATATTTTTAGTATGTTTTTAAATTCATTATCCTAAAATAAGAACTTTCTCTCAGTCTCTTTTCCAGATGTGTTTACCGTGAAATACAGCTGTATTCATAATAGTGCAAAATATTAAACTCTATTTTTCCTCTTACTAAGATACAACTATGAACACTCAATACTTGCACATTGGAGGACCTAATTAATTATAATTTGCTGATGCTGTGCACTAATTGTGGAGTGTAAATTAAAACCCAAAGAGAAACATCTGACAGAACACAAAGAAAAAGAACAAAAAACTCTGAAGTGCGCTCTGTACAGAGGAAGCACCGGAGCCCAAAATCTTCAATACAGGACATCTATTTAAATAAAAGCAGACACATCAGAGTCAGAATAATACTGATGTTTAAACTGTACTAAACAGGATCAATTGTGAAAAATATTAGAAAAAAAAACATTAGACATCACTACTGATGAGTGGCATCTCCTTGCATACTGTTGTTTTCTATGTAGAATCTTGGACAGAAGACTTAAATGAGAATGACTCTACAGGGACTTCTCAGAATAACAATTCAGAACATTGTGTAAAAAATGTGTAACTAATGGCTCCATACTTATACACTCACTCTTTATGAAAGTAAGAAATCTGGGAAAAGAAAATGGTTTACCATCAAAATGTTGAGCGCACATTCACGAATGAGCATATTATCGACACCTGTAAGCGAAACCCATAATGCCGATGTTGAAAAATGTCGCAAAAAAACTGAACATCGACATTATGCTACATTATGCCAGTGACTCTCTCTCTCTCTCTCTCTATATATATATATATATATATATATATATATATATATATATATATATATATATATATATATATATATATACATATATATATATATATATATATATATATATCTCCCCTGTACATCTGAGGACAGATCTAGATCTATGCACGATTTCTATTCCCTAGCACATTTCCCTGAAGTGTTAGACTGCATACAGATTGAGATCAAAGCACCACCTGGGGAATAAGGAAGGGTTTACATCAACAGAAAGAGCTTCCCTGAACTGCCGCGTCATGTGTAATGCTAGGGGAATCATCCTGAATGTGAGCCCTAGCAACCCCGGCAGTTACCACTACTCCCATATTTGGCATACCTCACAGCTCTACCACAGCTTTTCCAGGGGTAATGTCCCACAAGGCCATTTACTGGAAAATGCAGGGTATGCACTTAAACCATGGCTGATGACACCCATCAGAAATGTGCGCTCGCACGCGTGCACACACACACACACACACACACACACACACACACACACACACACACACACACACACACACACACACACACACACCTACAGAGAAATGTTATAATGAGGCACACGCTCAAACAAGAAATATTGTGTGTGTGTTTGGGTTGCTAAAGTCATGGTTTTGGTGCCTAGATACAATTGGGGGGGGGTTCTGCAGTATTATCCCAGTACTTGTGCCAAAATTATCACAGTCTGTTCTATCCTACACAGTATCATCCTATGAAAACAGCTGCAGCAGGAACACCAAGGACTAGGATCAAATGTTCCACCACCACTGGTGGTCACCACATCCACATAGGTGAGGAGTCAGAGGGGAAATCCCCAGCTGCTGTGGGTGTAGGTAGATGTAGGTGTGCACAGTATACCCTTGCCCTGGCAAAGAAGCAATGTATAGTGCACATGCTGACCACCTAAGGGGTAAAGCTTTCATCCTACGCACATACATACGGTAACATTGATGCCAGGCAATGCTCATGACCTTTACTTGCCCATTTAATGGCTGTGTACTGCTAGTATCAGACAGACTCAGCTCAGAATTAAAAGAGTTGTAACTGCAGGCCTATCAAGGTAAGTGCTGAACCTGTACTAGGAAAAAATATGTAAGAACAAGAATGAATGGCAGATACTAGCATACTTGTTCCTCTTTCAGCTTCTCCCAGTTAGGGGTCACCACAGCAGAACTCCGGTCTGCTAATGATTAGCAGTAGATTTTTACGGTGCCGAGGTGCCAGCTCAACGCCCAACCTTCATTGAAGGCACGCCTATTCTATGCATGTCTTTCGAACACCACTCGACCACGGGGAGGACATGCAGACTCCACACAGAAGGCACTCCAGCTGAGAATCGAATGGGAGAACCTCTTGCTGTGAGGTGACAACACTACCACTGCACCACTGCGTCAGATACTAGCATACTGTTACTTGTAAATGTACTTAAGAAGAATGTGTGTAACTTGTCCATCAAGCATACCTCTCAATCTCTTAGTCGAAGAAATCTGGACAAAGCCTGATATAATGGAGGAACAAAGACCCAAAAAATAGGGACAGATTTTAAATAGTACTCTTATAAAATTAAAAAGTAGCTAGAATGACAGGGTTGTCTTAAAATGCATTTTCCAAAGGATATGAAGTCTGAAACTGAAATGTATGTCATTGTTTAATGATTTCATTCCTCAGATCATCCCAGTGATTTTTTTTCCAGAAAACCACAAATTTTATGAAGAGCAAACCAAACTTTTGAGACAAAAATCTAGCCATTCTGCAAAAATCTGGCCAGTTGAGAGGTATGCCAGCAATGCGATCAGAATGTGACATGACTGACTTTTATAATATATAGTTATGCAGTTTATCAACTAACAAGCCTCTTGCATCTGAAATACCCAGTATAGAAAAATCAGTCCAAATACTACTTATCCCTACATTCTCACAGACTTCTGCTGTATCAGTGATTTCAAAGCAGGAATCACAACACTAAAATGCTGTAACAAATCAGAAAAAACAACAAATAACATCACCAATACATATCCTAAGCACTCAGTTTGTTATCCACCTTGTGCATCAGACAATATACACATGTAACCCTGAATCAAAAAGATAAAAACTGGGTGATGGCACTGTTATCATCATTTGCACAAGGTGAGGGTGGGGGGATGGCACAGTTATCATCATTTGTACATGGCTGGGGGAATGGCACAGTTATCATCATTTGCATAGAGTGGTGGTTTGGGGATGGCACAGTTATCATCATTTGTACAGTGTGGGGTGGGAGGCGGCACAGTTATCATTTGCACAGGGTGGGGGTTGGGGATGGCACAGTTATCATTTGTACAAGGTGGGGGTGGTGGATGGCACAGCTATTATCATTTGCAGAGGGTGAGGGTGGGGGGATGGCACAGTTATCATCATTTACACAGGGTGGGGGTATGGCACAGTTATCATTTACAGAGGGTGGGGGTGGGAGATGCAGGAGACCAAGGCTGATACCAAAGTAGTGAGTGTGTGCAAGTAAGAAACACGGGCAGGCAGAAATGCAGATAATATCAAAGGGCCACTAAGACAGGATGACCTGCAGCACTCATTAATGCTTCATGTAGCTGACATATGTGCATGACTGTATGGGCACTCTGTGTGAAAGTCTGCATGAACACAGCCAAGGTCTGTGCTAGCTCTATGTCATGGCATGTTTGACAGTTGTGAACTGTGCATTGTAGCAGTATCAGTTAATTACTATCACCCCTGACAATGAGAACTGGCTCTGCCAGGAGTTGCACTGGCATGTCCATGGCCATGGTTGGATGTGGTGGTGCTACCTGAAAGTGAGTGATGTCAGCTGGATGAGCTCTTCTCACAACCCCGCAGTCTACCACATCTAGGTGTAGACACCTTAGCCACTGATAAAGCAGTGGAAGTAGTGCCACTATGGCAGTGGGATCAGGCACAGCCACCTTGGTTAACACCAGATGATGTTACGGCCCTGTAGCCACATGGATGCTGCCCCACTCCCAGCAGACATTCCATCACAGACATTCATGTCACTCCATCTCAGTGGTATTCATCTGATCCACTGAATTGGCCACAAGGTGGAGGCAGTCACACATGTCAACTTGTGCCACATCTTGATCCATAAGCATGTCCTTGGAGGCCCCAGTGGAACATGGCTGAGCCTGCATGATGGCCCTAAATATATGTCGAGTGGCATGTAATGACACACCAGCATGAGGTGAAGAGCAGACAATAGGCCTCCTTTGATCACCTTTACCAATCCTCCTTTGTGGCACCTCGCCAGCATTTTGGCTATGGCCAGAGTCAGTAATCCCTGAAACTGCAGTAATCACACTACCTGATCAACTGTGTCACTCTCAACTTGTCCACTATCTGTGGGCTCAGTGGGATGAGTATTTGTAGGCCTACTGACTGTGTAAGAAGGAAATCCATGGGATGGGTGATTCACAACCTCAGTGTCAGATTCAACCTCCACACCCCCAACTGTGCCTTCATTTGACCACCATCATCATCAGAGCCTATCGATACTCAGATATCAGGTGGTAGGATTCCTACACCTCCCCTCTCAGGATTACCTATAATGATAAGCAACAACCACAGGAATGACATTACTACTTCCTTAAAGATTAACACAAAATATCTGAACAAAAAGTGACTCTGGTTGCACAACTGCAGATGCTACAGCAATACAGACACACATTACACCCTTCTCACACATACAGATAATATATAAACACACACATATATATATATATATATATATATATATATATATATATATATATATATTTATTTATTTATATGAATGATGCTTAGTAAAAACAAATACAAAAATTTAGTTACCATGTGCAGATGTCTCAACACTTTGCAGGAAGGATATGCCTGGAAGAAATAAATCAATGAAAGGATGGAAATTTAGCATCACAACGATAATAATACATGGACAATGAATAATTTACAGCTCTAACTGAAACCTGTCTGAGCCGTCCACCCACACCCATGTCTGTTGAACAACTCTCTTGTATAACTATGACTTATCAATAGGTACAGACAGAAAAAACATATATCACAAGCAGTAGCAACAAAATGATCTTTTAGTTTACAAGTCAATATAATGTTGCCATATGGAAGCCTACCTGGAATCTGCTCCTGGGACACACTTGTCTTCCCAGCCACATCAGTACCGAATTCAAGCACATGGTGAGGAGGCTCCCTTGAGCTGTTGGGATCTCTGACTGAGAATAGGAACTCATCATTTTCTGTCAGTGGTGGCTTGGTAGCAGGACCACCCCTCCTGTAGCCAGCTGTTCTCATTAACTGCAGCCACCCTCATCCTTGACGATGAAATCATGTCAGTGGCCTGATGATGCACATGATCATAATTGTAGCTGCAACCACCAGTGGCATTTACATCTGCAACTAACTGGTTCCAAATCTCCTTTCTGGCAGTCAAATCACCCAGCTTCTCACAAGGAGGAAGGCTCCATGATGCCTTAGAACCTGTATTATGACCTCATTCTCAGCGTCACTGAAATGGGGTTTTCATAGCTTTGTAGGCTTGGGTGCCATAATCCTATGTGATATATAACAGAGTAGGACAAAACATATTAATATTACATAAGTAATGTACTTGTTCACAAAAATAGTCTGTGTACCCTTTGTCAACATAAGCACTTGAAACATACTTCTCATTAAGGACAACAGAATGGTTGGTGGCTACCACACCCCCTCCCCTCCCCCATAAACAAAGGTTTGTACAAATCAAAGAATACCACATAAGTAATGTACATTTTTTTCCACAAAATTATCAGGCTGTCTACGCATTTTCAGCAGAAAAAACACTTGAAACACATTTTACATTTACAACAAAAGAATGGTAGGTTGCACCCCCACACACTCCAACATAAATGTAAGGGTCTGTAGAAGCACCCATTCTATCAAAATTCAGATAATGAGGACTGAAAAGTTATGTCACTGATTACTGGATGACAATTATCACGGTTAAATAGTAAAGAATGCAAGTTACAACTGTCAGTCTATTGACACTATGTCCACCACTCCTGTGGAAGTTTCTGGAAGCCATCTGAGAAGTATAACAGTAGTGTCAGATACATGTACATTATCTTTCTCTCCATAGGTTCATAGGTATATACTAGGCTATCTGCCCTAGGGCATTTATAAGCCTAGCCAGAGTGTGTTTGGCTTTTGCCACCCATTTTAAATGAATTTTGCTATGCCCTTTTTCGAGGTTAGTATACTGTGCCTCTGTCTAACAGTGACACAAAAGTGATACCCGGGGTAAACCTACGATCTCCCATCCACTCATCAAGATTCCTCTTGAAGAGAGTCAATGAGGGGCTCTGCCTAACCTGGACTGGGATTTTATTCCAGAGTGAAGGGAGCCTCTGGGTTATGAATCTGTCCCTCCAGCATGTCCTATTTATTTCAGTGCTGAGGTTCAAGTCTCTCGAGCGTAGCTTGATGGGATTTGGATTTTCTGAGGTGCAGCATGTCCATTAATTCCGGGTTGGACATGGCTTTATACGTCAGGCACAGATCGCCTCTGAGCAGGTGGTATGCCACTGAGTAGAGCTGGAGTTTCTTTAACCGGGCGGCATATGGCATCTGTTTGAGCCCTTTGATCCTCTTGGTAAGGTACTTTTGGGGTCTTTCCAGTTGCTGCAGGTGTCTGGTAAGGTACATCCCAAAAGGAGCATTGTACTCAGTTATGGGCCTGATGAGGGATGAGAAAAGAGGCACGATGACCTCGCCTGATCTAGATGTGAATCCCTTCATGATTAGGTAGGCTACATCAAATGTTTTTCTAACCACTTTGGCCACGTGGTTTTCAAATGAGAGATTGCTATCAACTTGGGTCCCCAGGTCCCTAATTACTTCTTCCGTACTTAATGGATTACCACATATGTGGTAATTTGTGGGCACTTTGTTTTTGCCAAAGGGGATGACTATACACTTTTTGGCGTTTAGCTTGAGGCCATGGCTCTGGCACCAGTTGTCTGTTTCTATGAGGCCCTTTTGTAGGATGCTTGTGTCGGTTGGAGAGTTGATTATGGTGCCTAGTTTGCAGTCATCTGCGAACTTGGTCAGCCACAGTCCTTCCGTGTTGGCCTGTACCTCCGAGAAATATATACCGAACAAGAGAGGTCCCAGGACTGAGCCTTGTGGGATGCCACTTGTAACTGGTTTGGAGTCTGACATGGCTCCAGCAATTCTAACCATGTGGGTTCTGTCCTTGAGCCAGTTTGCAACCCATCTAGTGACATAGGGGTTTATATTTAAGCTGGTGTGCTTATCTATAATGCCCAAGTGGGGTATTGTATCGAAGGCTTTTGCGAGGTCCAGGTAGGCTGTGTGGACCACCTTCCCCACATCAATGGCCTTGTTGACTGTTTCAAAGAAATTGACCAGGTTTAAGAGGCAGGATCTGCCCTTAAAAAAGCTGAACTGGGTAGGATCCAGTGTCTGTAGGTCCCCGATATCTTTATTTATGAGGTCCATGATGATCCTTTCCATAGCTTTGCAGACCAAGCTAGTCAGGCTTATGGGGCGATAGTTTCCAGGATCCATTGAGGCACCACCTTTGTGGAGAGGGACCACTGTTGCTGTATGCCACTCTTTGGGTACATATCCTGTAGTAAGGCTGAGACTGAACAATAGTTTTATGTTTGGGTTTAGCTCTTCTTGGAGTTCATGTAGGATGCAGCCCGGGACACCGTCTGGTCTCATTGATGCTGTGTTTTTGGCTTTGGAGAGGGCAGCTCTTACCTGAGCATCTGAGATGTTAGGGGGGCAGCACTCTGCTGGGATAGATATTTGCCCTTTTGGTGGTGGGGGGGGGGAGTTTGCGCTGAACCTGTCAGCTAGGATGTTGGCAATGTCTGTGGGTTCGGTGTATTTTTTGTCATTTTGGATGAATTCTGAGCATATCTGGGAATTCCCACCCAGGTTCCTAACAGAACTAAAGAAAGCCTTGTGATTATCCTTAGCATCTTGTGCAATTTTTCTCTTGAAGCTGGCCTTAGATGATTTTATGAGCACCCGTAGTTTTTTGCTAATACTGATCAGAGATGCCTTCCCTATTTGGGATTTTGCTCTATCATGTAGTAGCTTCCTCCTTCTATTGTATAGTTTGTTTATGGCTGGGGTCCACCAGACAAGACGCCTGCCTTTGGAGGATTGGGTCTTGGTTTTATTTGGGATTGCATGATCCATGCCTTCTTGAAGGTGTTCATAGAATGCGTTTATAAAGGATTCTGCGGTCTGGGCCGTATTTTCCACAGGCCCAGGGGCTTTGAAGGATTCCACCTCAGTTTTGAGGAGTGTGAAATTTGCTTTATAGAAGTTTTTCACTGTGGGTTTTCTGGGCAGGGGTTGGGGTCGGGATGTGAATATCCAGTGAGATTAGTTTATGGTATGATCTTACCAGTGAGGGATATACTTCTGGTCTGGAGCATAGAGCCCCCATGTTGGTGATGATCAGGTCCAGTATGTTTTCCCCTCTTGTGGGAGTGGTAACAAGTTGTTCCATAGCATTTGAATTTATAAATTCTAGGAAACTTTGGGCTAGGGTGTTGGAGCTAGAGTAATGCTCCCAGTCTATGTTTGGGTAGTTGAAGTCACCCAATATAACGGTGTTTGGAGAGACCTTCATATTTTCCAGTGTTCTCAGGAAGGCTGAGTGGGGTTCATGGGTTTGGGAGGGTGGTCTGTAGCAGGCTATAAACTGGAAGGCAGTTTTACCCACTGTTAGTTGCACATGGATAGTCTCTGATGCTTCGGGCTGTGCCACCAACCTGAAGGTGTGGGTATCTTTGATGAATATTGATACTCCCCCTCCTTTTGTGGTTCGGTCCAAGTTTTGGGGCCGAAAAGCATGATATGAGGTATAACCTGGTAGTGCTGGGGTGCTCTCTGGAGCCATGAACCAGGTTTCTGTTACTGCACAGATATCGATGTTCTCCATGCTAAGGAGAGTTTCGAGTGCATGCATCTTGAGGTTTAGACTTCTGGCATTGAGTAGCATTACTCTTAGTTTCTTATCCCTTGTGATACCTATGGAGGTGGGTTTGTCTTTGGAGCCTTACCTAAAAAAGGCACTATGGGGGTGGCAAGAGCCTTTGCCAATATCCGAAAGCCCAGGGGTGACAGGTGCAAGCCGTCCCTAATAAAGCATTGTGGCTTGTCGAGCATGTCATCCCAGGCTGACAGGCATTGGATCCCCTTTGAATGACACCAATACTTAAGCCAGTTGTTGAAATTGATCACCTTGTCTTCATATTGTGGCATCATTATTGGTGAGGGTAAGATGCTACTCAAGGTCAGGGTCATACCGGCCTGGGCTACATGCTCAGAGAGCTCCTCTATGTCTCTTTTCATGTAGTCCAGGGAGGTACGTCTCAGGTAATTCACACCAGCATGGACAATGACTGAGTCATATTTGTACTTGCCTTGGAGTGACCTGAGTGCTTGTGTTATGTGGCGGATCCTAGTGCCCGACAGGCAGCTCACCGTGACCTTCTCCTTGTTCAGCCTGGTGAGCGGGACGTCAGTGTGCCCGACGATAGAGTCACCTATTACAAGTGTATCAGGTGTGTTGTTTATCCTTAAGGGCTGTGTCTGTTTGGCACACTGGCTTTGTGAGCTATGTGTTGCACATGTTTTGTTTCGGGGTAGCGGTTGCTTGGGTGTCTGCTTTGGAGGTCTCTGCTGCTTAGGCAGATTTTTATTTAGAGCCTCCGAGTATGTTTTTGTGTGTTTATGTGTTTGGTTTGCTGCCATGGTAGGTCTATTTGAGACTGGAATTGTAGTGAGTGTGGTTTCCTTCTCTTCCTGACTGGTTACGCCAATACTGAGTTGAGAGAACTTATCCTCCAGTTTGGCTATATGGTTGCATCTCTCACATGTGTTGGAATTTGTTGGGAGGAGGAGAGGGTTGTCTGTGTACATGAGGCAGTTGTAACATTGCCTCAAGATTCCCAGATTCACCAGCTGAACCGGAGAGGAGATTGACAACTGACCTTTGGACATGCTAGAATAGTATTGGGAATTCCTTTATAATTAAAAAAAGGGCCAGTGGGGAACAAGGTACTCAAGGGGAGTTTGTGAAGGTGTAGTGCTTTTAATTTTTTAGTGCTGACTTATATAATTGCTTTAGTGAGCAAGTGCCAGGCTTTAGAGTAGGAATTTGGTGTTTATTATGAGAACTAGAAAACGTGAAGAGCAGATTTTGTGGAGCCGAGAATGGTTTAAACCCAATTAAGCAGACCTGCCCGATGCTGTGCTATGCGCAAAATCGCGCCAAGCCGTGCCAAAGCGGGTTTTATACAGGGGGACTTGAAAGAGCTAGAAATTGGCCCAAAACGGCCAATAGACTACCAGATTCTTGTGCTGGGAACACTCCTCCAGGGATAGATAGGCTGCTCTAAGTTCCCCACTGCCACTGGTGAACAAAGAAGCCTCCCTTTATCCAAGTAAGGAAATGGGCAACACAGGAACTTTCCAAAAGTCCAGAATACAGCAAAGTCTGTATTTGGACTACTCTATGTCAGGAAAGATGGGAAACAAGGTTAATTTTTTTGTTTTTTTCTCTTTTGCAACAAACAGCAGGAAAATGCAATAAATATGTAGCACAGGCTAGCGCACTTGAGTGTGTAGCCTCAACAGGTGAATACAACAAACAGGACAAACTTTAAAAGTGCAGGTGCAAAAACAACTTTAAACAGTTTAAAACAGTTCAAGAAGCAGAAATACTTGCAGTTCAGCTAGATCAGACAGTCGCCCAGGTAGTAGCAGGAAAAAAACACTTTAATTAGGTTAGCATTCACTCTTTTAGCTTCTCTGCTGCTAGCACCACTCTGCAGGACCACGAGGAGCTAGGCTGAGTAGTAACAAGCGCAAAAAATGCTCCAAAGTGGGTTTTATACAGTGGGACGTCAAAGAGCTAGAAATTGGCCCAAAACAGCCAATAGACTACCAGATTCTTGTGCTGGGAACATTCCTCCAGGGATAGATAGGCTGCTCTAAGCTCCCCACTGCCACTGGTGAACAAAAAAGCCCCCCTTTATCCAAGAAAGGAAATGGGCAACTCAGGAACTTTCCAAAAGTCCAGAATACAGCAAAGTCTGTATTTGGACTACTCTAGGTCAGAAAAGACGGGAAACAAGGATAATTTTTTTGTTTTTTTCTTTTTTTGCAACAAACAGCAGGAAAATGCAATAAATATGTAACACAGGCTAGTGCACTTGAGTGTGTAGCCTCAACAGGTATATGCAACAAACAGGACAAACTTTAAAATTGCAGGTGCAAAAACAACTTTAAACAGTTTAAAACAGTTCAGGAAGCAGAAATAATTGCAGTTTAGCTAGATCAGACAGTCACCCAGGTAGTAGCAGGAAAAAAAACACTTTTATCAGGTTAGCAGTTGCTCTTTTAGCCTCTCTGCTGCTAGCACCACTCTGCAGGACCACAAGGAGCTTGGCTGAGTAGTAACAAGTGCAAAAACCGCGCCAAAGCGGGTTTTATACAGGGGGACTTAAAAGAGCTAGAAATTGGCCCAAAACGGTCAATAGACTACCAGAGTTTTGTGCTGGGAACACTCCTCCAGGGATAGATAGGCTGCTCTAAGCTCCCCACTGCCACTGGTGAACAAAGAAGCCTCCCTTTATCCAAGAAAGGAAATGGGCAACACAGGAACGTTCCAAATGTCCAGAATACAGCAAAGTCTGTATTTGGACTACTCTACGTCAGGAAAGACAGGAAACAAGGATAATTTTTTTGTTTTTTTTCTTTTTTGCAACAAACAGCAGGAAAATGCAATAAATATGTAACACAGGCTAGCGCACTTGAGTGTGTAGCCTCAACAGGTAAATGCAACAAACAGGACAAACTTTAAATTACAAGCACCAAAGCATGCTAAAGCTGGCTTTAAAGCAGGGGATTAGAAAGAGATAGGAAAAGGCCCAAAATGGCCAATAAGCTACAAGTCACTGGGCTGGAACCACTCCTCAAGGGACAGATAGGCTGCTCAGAGCTCCCCACTCTCACTGGTGAACAAAGAAGCTTCCTCCTATCCAAATAAGGATATGGGCAACACAGGAACTATGATACAGCCCAGAGATCAGCAATACCTGAAGACCGGACTATTCTAGTTCAGTAAACGCGGGAAACAAGGATATTTTTTTTCTTTCTTTTTTTTTTTTTTTTTACAAAATAGCAGAAATTAGGTACAGAAACACAGTAAATGCTTTAATTCGGCTAGCGCACTTGAGTATGTAGCCTACCAGTTAAACTAAGCAAAAACAAACTTTAAAAGTGCAAAAAACTCAGAAATACAGGCAGGAATGCAATAAAACAACTTTGCAGAGCTTATTTAGTTAAAGAAACAGAGAAGTCTATATATACAGAAAAGCAGCTAAAACACACAAACACTTCAGATGCAGCCCATGAGAAATTGCAAAAGGAAATGGTAACAATATAGTTGTGCTGAAACCTGTCTATCTCACTAATGTAAATGCCTGCCAAAACTGCCTATGCCAATAATAACATATTAGAAGTACATACAAATCAACCTTCATTTTCTACTGGTATATAAATACATTTCTAAAAGGTTACAAAATCTAAAATGTCCTTAAATAGTAGAAAATACCTTAGCAAAATAAGTGCTTATCTGCAAAGAAATAATCTTTAAAGAAATACCAATCTTCTGTTTTGTTTGAATACACAAGTCCCATCACATTCAAGTTCCCTAGCTACACAGTTACCTTTTTATAGTGTAGAGTCAGCCCTCTGAGCATTTTGAAGATGAACATGAGGTGTGAACTCACTACAATTATTGCTGAATATCAAACTTTTGACTAATGGTTTGCAACTGTAAATGATTAGTTTGACTGAAGGGAAACACAACAGCAATTCAGACAACCATTCCTGCAGCGGATGTGTCAATTAGGATACACTTGCAAAGTGTAGAATTAACTTAAGTGAGTTTTCAAATAAAGCACAACACCACATGTTTAACTTTTTGAATATAATAGCACAAGTCTCTTGCCTTTGATGAAAACTGTTCTTCACTGTTATGTATTTTTATCACTCTTTGAAAGCAAAATGATAGCAAATGCACTACAGACTGCATGGCTGACATTAAAACAGAGATAAGAAAAGAATGACCAGAATACAAAGAGAACACAGGGCTGCATTTCTGCAAACATATTCACAAATACTTGTGTGATCATTCACTGCACTAAATATGTTAGCCACACATACAACCAAATGAGACTGTCTGACTGTATAGGTTCAGAGGTGTTTACTAGGCTAACAACCACGAGGGCCTTTTTAGACTAATCATGCATCCTTCGACAAATGTAAGTAGGGGCATAGAAGAAGAAACATTTACAAGCAAGGGCCTGGGAGATAAACTATTTACAGGCTGCCTATGTCCATTAGAGCCGTAGGTGCCACACCAGGGATGAATTTCCTGTTTCCCATCCAATTGTCCAAGCTGCACTTGAGTTGGATTAGGGAGGAACTCTGCTTCACATGGATGGGGAGCCTGTTTCAGTGAAGGGGTAGTCTCTAGGATACATACCTGTCTCTTCAGCAGGTCCTATTTATATTACATGCAATGTTTAAGTCTTTAGAATGTGTAATTCTTGTGCTGTTTGTTTTGTGGATATGCAGGATGTCCATCAGAATGGGGTCTGACAATGCCTTTATGCCAGGCATAGACTTCCCTTCAAGAGCCTGTAGGAGACAGAATACGGTGATAGGGCCTTGAGGTGGTCTGCATAGGACATGTTACTTATGCCCTGTATTTTTTTAGCGAGGAACATCTATGGCCATTCCAGTTGTTGGATATGCCAGGCTAGGTACATACCAAAGTGAGCATAGGTCTGATGAATGCTGGATACAGTGGAGTAATGACTTCCTTGGACCAAGATGCCATACCTTTGTTTAGAAGTTGCACAACACAGAATGATTTCCTCACTACTGTATGAACTGCTAATACTGGATATGAAATGTGAATTGTTTGCAGGCACATGATTTGAATCGTGCGTCAAAGCTGTGTCTGCAGCAAAGAGAGATAACCACTAGAAGTGTGTTGTGTAAGTGCAGTAGCCTGATGGTTCAGATCCAGAGTATTTTGATTATTTAACCTTTGTTTCATTTTTATCTTTTCTGTTTTTTTTTTTTTTTTGGCTTTACCATTCACATAGCTTGGGGTTAGTGCAAACATGGTTGACTGCCTATAAACTGAAAATTTTATGCCAGTTGCCTTATGAAGCTCAAACATGCTTAGCAGCATTTTGTAGCAGTGAGGAACATGGATGGTGATGAATGCATGCATTTCACCTGTTACCCTACTGTCTCTGTGGCACAAGACGTAAATATATTGAGCTAAGAAGGACAGAACATAGGTTAAGTGGGGTCAGAGTCCCACAGGAGTTATTTTACTGAGGAAGGGTCACAATGAGTATTTACACAAGGGATACATGCTATCTATTGCCTTTTCCATTTGCATGTTGTCTAATTTTGCACAAGCATGGATCACTACTTAAGGAAAAAAATGAAATAATTTATTCGCCTTCCTTCATGCAAACAAACTCAGCAATGAGGCATGGTCTTCAGCAGTTTGGACAGTACTGGATGTGGAAAATACACCTGCTGCTAAGCTTTCCCTGTGGCCAAGGGAGCCCGCTGGATTTTTTGCAGGGGGGTGCAAACCCAGAGCCCCACCCACATAGCTCTCCCCGCCCCCTGCCAACACAGCCCCACCCAAGTCCACCCACCCCAAGCCCTGCCCACACATCAATTCCAGTGTCCCATTACTTGGCTATTTCTCCCCATTTGCTGTAGACACTGTTCAAATCTGTGTGCATACTGTTTTATGCTTTAGTTCTACAATGATTACAGGCAGTTGGATTTAATTTACAACTTTTATTTCAAACATTATAGCCCAAACACAGACATTTGCTAAACCTAAACAAAGCAATAGTCTTACAATGAAAACAGACTTGGCATTAAAGCTTCTCTACTTTTGAAACTCACATTCAATGAAACAGCATTGAAACCCACATTCAAAGAAAATGCATCTGGCCAGTGGCAGGTTATTTACCTTTGAACTGTTTTCAAGCAATAGGCTCCTTGCACACTGTTAGGGCCATGCAAAAGTTATTTGATTTACCTGATTGTCTTAATTATAATATATAATTGAATTATATCCCTTGTATTATACAGCAACACTTGTTTGAGTGTCTCTGCCGAAGTAAAAGTAATCTGAATAATTCCACATTAAAGATATCTGAAACTAATGAAGATGTTGTTGCTAGAAAACAACTGTTTATTTCAGTGTTTCGTCTACAAATTCAGCGCCTGCTGCTGTCAACGAATAAATTGCCTATGTTAAATTAAAAAAATGGTAAGCTGGTATATTGCAATAGAAAATGGATAGCAAGCTGAAAAACAGGTTCATAGTTATTAGGCATCTCATCCAAAGGAGGACATCCTCAGGACTGCAGCATACAAATGTACATGCTGTAGGAATAGAACCTCAAGCCTCTACATTAAGATGCAAGTATTCTACTTGTGGTGCTACTAACATAGCTTTAAAACTTTATACCACAATAGTGATACCATTTGCTAAACAAAACAGTTGCACGTTGTAAATAGACTTGGCATGAGCAGCAGTAAACTTCACTTCCTTAAAACTCACAGTTCCTTGAAAATGCACTTGAAAATAAATTCCACCTGCTAACTCTAACTTGGGCATTTCACTTTCTCTCTCTCACAAACATACCACAACACCCCTCAAGGCCTCAACCTTAGTGCAAGAAATCTGGACAAAGCCTAAAATAAATAGGGACAGATTATAAATATGGCTCTCATAAACTTAGAAAATTACAAGAGTAACAGGATTTGTGTTAGTATGCATTTTTCTAAATGATATGACGTCTAAAACTGAAATGTCTCATTATTTAGCAACTTCAATCCTTTTAGGAGGAATATGGGGCAAAATCTGGACATTCTGCAAAAACCTGGACAGCTGAGGGGTATGCTACCTCCCTCATACATACACACACACACACACACACACACACACACACACACACACACACACACACACACACCAACTTCTTAGTGCAAGAAATACATAAACAGATTTTTTTCAAAGTTACAACAACTGTAAACTCTGTGTGACCATGGTGTTGGTTTTTGACAGAAAGGTATAAAGGAACTCATGGCTATGTATATAGTTGAATCTCTCTGTACTGAACTACTCCCTACCATGATGCTGCTTTAATAAATAGTGTTTGCATTCAGAAACTTTTACAGTTTTTATACTGAATTTTATAGCTACATGAATTAGAAAATAACCAGTTTCCTTTTCAGAGGCTAAGCTAAAAAGTCCACTCTTTACAAGCACTGCTTCCCTGGAAAACATCTATATATGCATCATCACAGAGACCTAGTTCAAGATCGATGACAGCACTCCTTTAATGCAGGATTTCAATACCTGCCACAAGTTCAGGCCTACCACCTTAGATGAAAGGGTGATGGTATCTACATATTCTTAAAGAACAATTCATCTCCAGACTTGCTAGGTGAGATAATGACGTGGAATTCCTCTACATCCAACTTAGCATTAACAAAACTCCTTACTGTGTCATACCTAACTATAGGTCCCTCTATGTACCCCATCAGTCCATATCTCCTACCTAACTAATATGGTGTCCCTATGCATTAAGCCAACACCATTATTCTAGGAGACTTCAATCAAGTTTTCTTCAAAAATTGCCATTTTGAGGAGGGATTATTAGGGAGAGCAACATTTTGAGCCAAAATTGGGGACAATGGAGAGGTTTGGATATTCCTAATTCTACAAAGCGATTTGCACATACCTCTCAACCTCTTAATGCAGGAAATCTGGACAAGGACAAATATTGGGGGAACACACAAACACTACTAAAAATTGCTCTTTTATAAACTTAAGACAAGTGATAGAATAGCAGATCTTGCATTAGCATACATTTTCTGAAGGTTATGACATCTGAAACTCAATGTCTGTCATTTAGTGACTTCATTCCTAAATTATTTGCTAGAAAATCACAAATTGTATGAGGAACAAACCAAAAATAAGAAGCAAATATCTATTCATTCTACAAAAATATGGACAACTGAGAGGTATAGTTCAACCGGGCTGTCTGAGTTTGCTACC
This sequence comes from Protopterus annectens, assembly GCF_019279795.1. Lineage (NCBI taxonomy): Eukaryota > Metazoa > Chordata > Ceratodontiformes > Protopteridae > Protopterus > Protopterus annectens. The sequence continues at coordinate 1,466,799,750 of NC_056745.1, read as the reverse complement.
CCCCCCTCACAAAATCATGGTCGAATGGAGCCTCCCCCCCTGCAGCCATTCCAATGTCCCATTCCTTGGTTATTTTGCACCATTTACCATAAACACTGTAATGTGCATGCTGCTTTACTTCTGCGATGATTTAGATTTCATTTGAAAGTTTTATTTTGCATTTTACAGCACAAACCCTAATAGATATCTGTTAAGCAAAGCAATGCAGTCTCACAATGAAAATAGACTTAGCATTAAAACTTATCTGCCCTTAAAACTCACATGCATTGAAACAGCATTGAAACCCACATTCAAAGAAAATACATTTTGCCAGTGGCAGATAAAGATTAACTTTGGGCTATTTTCAAAATCATAGGCCCCTTGAACATGAACCATACACATGCTCTTTGATACACCTTCCTGACTGCATTACATTATATTCCTTGTACAATATAGCACACTTGTTAGAGGGCATTTTAAATGTATTGTTTTGAGCATTTTTCCAGTAAACAATGAAACAAAATGCATACACCAAATGACAAAACTGCCCAATTCAGAACATTTCCATCATAAAAAGTCTACTCAGCCTTCTATAGTCCACCAGTATCAGTAAATATGCACAATCTCTGAAGTAGTAAAATCCACATTAAAGAAATATGTAACTAATAAAGAGGTTGCTGCTAACAAACAACTTTATATGTCATTGTTTCATCTACAATAAAGTGCCTTTTGCCCTTGAAGAATAAATTGCCTTTGTTGCATGTATTAAAAAAATGATAAGCTAGTAATACCACAATAGGGAATGGATAGCAAACTGATAACAGGTTCATAGTTACTAGGTATCTTTGCCAAAAGGACTGCAGCATCCACCCCTTTTATAACACAGTACAATATCAGCAATGCATCTATCTACTGTGGGAGTAGAACCCACAACCTTGAGCATCAAAGCAACCTGTTGTGCTATTAACAATGCAAGCAGACTAAGCATAAGCAGCACTAAATTTTTGTTCCCCTGCAGTTCTCAGCTCCTTGTAAAATCTACTCGACACTCAGCTGCATCTCTGAACTTTGCAGCACAAGAAATCTGGAAAAAGCCAAAATTTATTGGGGGGGGACAAAAGGCCAAAAACCAGGGACACATTTTAAACATTGCTTGTATAATGTTGGAAAGTTGCTAGAATAAAATGCTGCGTTACCACCATACATTTCACTGCCACATCTTGAACCCAGGGACCCTGTGCAAAACAGAGCAACATACCACTATGCCAAATAAGCTGTTTTGTGAAGAGGAAGATGGAAACTTAAGCGGCTACCAACTAGTGAATCCAGTTCTCACCATAGCACAGCTGTCAACCTCTTAGCACAAAACACATGGACAAAGGCAATAATGAGTGAATACACTCCCGAAACATTCAGTGAAATCACTTCTCAACATAGATCTCATCAGCCTCTTAGCAAAAACAACTGGACAAAGCTAGTAATGGGGGAATATAGCCCCCAAACATATTCAGTTCTTACCATAGCTCTCAACCTTAGCACAAAACCTGGATGAAGTCAATAATGGGGGAATACAGTCCCAAAAATTGTTCTGTGACTGCACATTCATGCTGAAGTAAATTTATAGACTTAAATGTAAAGCATAAATATTTTAAGAAAACATTCCACCAAAGTTATCTACTTTTGTTTAATACTGACAGTAAATGGGAGATTAACAAGTTATGAGAATGCAGATAGTATTGTTTGAATAAATGCATGGTTAAACAAATAAGGCAATGAATACACTTACTTAAAAATTAAAATGGCATACTTAGATATAAATGGCAAAAGTGAGAATTACAGATAAACAAGAATTGTTTAATTTCTTCTCATTGCAACTGAGGCCACAGTATTCTATAAAAGGAGACAGCAGGAGTGGCAATTATAGAGGTTGACCTAGACTTCTGGTATACTAATACTGTGTTTAACTGATTTCAACAATATATATATATATATATATATATATATATATATATATATAGAGAGAGAGAGAGAGAGAGAGGAAATAATTAATAGAAAGTTATGGAGAATTATCTGAAGCAATATAATACTTTCAGTTAAGAGACATATGTGAATGCGTAACTGCAGTATTTCTGTCTAACTTTATTGCTGTATCTAATTAATGTACTGATAGATCTTGGTAAATGAAGAAATAGATTTCACAACTGCATTACTGCAAGCAAGAGTGTGACAGAGTTCTGTATACAAGTGAAGAAAAAAGGTCTATAAGCACAAAACTGAAAGATATTTGTAACTGAAGGAATGCGCACACACACACACACACACACACACACACACACACACACACACACACACACACACACACACACACACACACACCTTACTCACTCTGACAAGCGTCCCTGTTATCTCCCGTGAAGTCCTCAGCTAAAGTAAACCCATCATAGCTCCGTTTCACTGCTCGCTGATCTGACTCCATCTTCAGTCCTCCTCCTCGCAGCTAAGGTAAATCCATCGCAAACCTGAAACCGTCTGTTTCATTTCCTGCTCTTTGAGAAATCTGACCATTATTTTATGGTAAATAGGGAGAGACAGACAGAGAAATAGACACTGGTAAGCAAGATTCTGGTAACAGAATGAAGAAAATCATAGCAAACGTAGGTGGTGCAGCACCCAGCAGGATAAAAGCACTCTCATCAAAATAAAAAACAACTCCGAGTCAAATTTGAGGTAAATTTGGCCTCCCAGGCCAGGGACAACAACAAACCATTCTTTGGCTATGTCTGCAACCTCAAAGGCAATACATAATTGTGATCAGAGCTCATTGTAAATGGAGTCACCTGTACTGAGCCAGAAGATATAGCAAATCTACTGGCCAATAAATTAATCTCCAACTTTACCCTCTCTCCTCTCAACTTTGCCTCAAGAAATACCATCAAATATAACTCCCCTGCTATCACTAGGAACAGGTCCTTAATGCTCTCTCTAAGGCCAAGAACACTGCATCAGTGGGCTCAGACAATATTCCAGGATGCCTTCTAAATAGCATGAAACATGACCTATCATGCCCTCTGGAATTGCTATTGAACTGTAGCCTCCAAATAAGCTTCATGCCTCATGAATGGAGAACAGCAACAGTCATCCCTCTGCAGAAAAGTAGGCCATTTACAGACCCTGGAAACTACAGACCCATAAGTCTCACTAGTCTTGTATGTAAAGCCATCAGAAGAATTATCATGGAAATGATCAATAGTGATATAGTAAACTTCCAGACACTGGACCCAACTCAGTTTGTTTCGTCAAGGGCAGGTCATGCCTCCTCAACCTGGTGGATTTCTTTGAGAAGATCACCAAAGCAATGGATGAGGGCTAAATGATTCACACTGCCTACCTTGACCTGGCCAAGGCATTTGACACAACACCCCACTCGGGCATTGTTGACAAACTCAAGAGGTTAGGTACAAACCCATATGTCACCTGGTAGACAGCCAACTGGCTCACAGACCGGACCCAGGAAGTTAGAATCGGGGAGTCCACCTCTACAAAAGGCCATTCACAAGCAGAGTCCCTCAGGGATTGATCTTTGGACAGCTCCTTTTGGCTTTTACTTCTCTGAGGTCAAGGCCAATGTCACTGGTCTCTGGCTGACTAAATTTGCAGATGATTGCAAATTAGGAGCTGTCATTGAATACCACACTGACACAAATGTTCTCTAGCAAGAGCTGACACAGACAAACAATTGGTGTTAGAGCCATGGACTAAAATTAAATGCCAAGAAATGCAGAATAGTATCCTTCAGGAAGTCATCCACCCATGGTAACTATCATATTGACAACACTCCCCTTAGAGTTGACTGAGTAGGCAGGGACTTAGGGACACACATTGTCAGTAATCTAGCTTTTAATTGTCATGTATCTACAGCAGTGAGGAAATCATTCTATGTTGCGGAGCTTATAAACAAAGGTTTGGCAATGGCATCTAAGTCCAAGGAAGCCATTGTTTCACTGTATTCGACATTCATCAGACCTATCATTGAGTACAACGTCCCTTTTGGTAAGTACCAAAGCAGGCATATCCAACAACTGGAACATCCATTCAGATTACTCACTAAAAGAATACAAGGCATAAGTAAAATGTCCTATGCAGACCGCCTCAAGGCCCTATTCCTGTTTTCTATCTCCTACAGGCTTTTGAGGGGAGATATATGCCTGGCATACAGGGCATTGTCATACCCCACCCTGATGGACCTCCTTAGTATTCACAGAACAAACAGCACCAGAATTACCTGTTCTAAAGACTTAGATCTTGCCAGTGATATAAATATGACCTGCTGGAGAGACAGGTATGTATCCCAGACACTACTCCATGTCTGGGACAGGCTCCACATCGATGTGAAGCAGAGTTCTTCTCTAACCCAATTCAAGTGCAACTTGGGCGATTTGATGGGGAACAGGAAATTCATCCCTGGTTTGGCACCTATGTCTCTAATGGACACAGGCAACCTGTAAATGGTTTGTCTCCAAAGCCCCTACTTGTAAATGTTTCATCTCTCAAGCCCCTGTTTACAATTATCAAGGGTATCAGAACTTCTCAGAGATTTGGGATGCATGGCTAGGCTTAAAAACGCCTTGTGGTCATTAGCCTTGTTAACGCCTATGAACCTAAGATCAACAGTGTGTGCCTTATCTATTACCCTTTCTGGGACCCCAATTCACAGTGATCCAGTTCTGCAAAGGAGTAAGAGAAACAGAAAAGTATACAAACCTAAAAGATATATTGACAAAAGAGAAAAGTGAAAGGAAAGTTGTTTACACAGTCAGATAGGAAATGAGACCAAAGCTTTCTGAGAAACAAATGAAATACAAGTAGAAGAACAGCAAGCAGAAAATGGATAGATAATGTACATTTACATTCTGCTGTGCTGAGAAAGACAGGAAGAGCACAGGAAAGTAAGATATGAATATTCCAGAAGTATGCAGTCTGAGGGAATGAAGGAAAAGAAGGATGGGAGTAGTTCAAATTCTGAGTAATGGCAATAAAATAGAGAAGCAGAGGCACGTATGCACATAATACACACATACACACAAACACACAAACACACAAACACACAAACACACAAACACACAAACACACAAACACACATACACACATACACACAAACACACATACACACATACACACATACACACATACACACATACACACAAACACACAAACACACACACACACAAACACACACACACACAAACACACACACACACGCACATTCTTAAGATCTTAAGCCTAAGAAAATGATTAAACCTTAATAGGTTACATTTACATTATCAGTCTAATGTTATCAGAAATATTAATAGCTGTATTCATTGTTATGGGAATAGTTCATATTCTGAGTAGTGGCAATAAAATAGAGAAGAAGAGGCACAAATACTTGGTAAACCCCAAAACAAAGACAGCATCCTGGACTGGATCCTTACTAATAAAGATCCTGACCAGTACTCAGCAGGTACTCACCCAGAGGACATGAGTGATCACTTACTCACCTATGTTATCAAATTCAAGAAAATCACCCCCCTTCTTACAACCATAAAAAAAATCAACGCCTCCATTTTTCAAACTGAACTTAAAGCCCACAACTGGACAATACTCAAGTCTCTTCCTCTTGAAGAGGCAGTTATCTACTTCAACACCACCTTCCTCAAGATTCTAGATTCCCATGCTCCAATACGGTCCATTAGAACTAAAACCAAAACCGCACCATGGCTCTCTAAGGAAACAAAATCCAAAATCCTATCTAGAAACAAGATGTGGGTCACATGGCGTACCTGTAAAGACCCACACTCCCACCAAACCTTCCGGCAACTTAGAAATGAAACTAAAAGAATGATCTTAAATGATAAAAAAACTTCTTCCTCCACCTCCAACACAAACACCTTAATAATCCACAAAAATTCTGGGCAGGCTTAAACAAGCTCCTGCACCCAGGCCAGGCAACCACCCCCACTCCAACAACTTGCAAACAACAGTGTCCTGTAAACATTGCTAACACATTCAATAGTTTCTTCACAGAAACTATACAATCCCTGGCCACACAATTCAAACAAACAACCAGCCCACTCCACTACCCATGCCAGCAGAATACTACAACTATATCAGATCATCTATTTACCTTCGATCCAGTACCCATATCCTTTATAACATCTCTTCTTAAAAAACTAAAACCCACTAAGCTAGCAGCTGACCTTCTCCCAGCTGAGTTTCTGCAAAAAGCAGCTGAGGCCATTTCCTATCCCGTCTCCATAATCATAAACCGTGCCTTGTCAGAAGCCTTCATCCCCTCCATATGGAAAATGTCCCACATTATTCCTCTCCATAAAGGTGGTAGCTCACTAGAGCTAACCAGCTACAGACCTATAGCTATACTCTCACCCCTGGCCAAAATTATGGAAAAGTGTGTCCACAAACAACTGATGGAACACCTCACCAAAAATAAAATTCTAGCTAACTCCCAACATGGCTTCAGGCCAAATCACAGTACCACATCAGCCCTACTATCCTTTTCTAATACCATCAATAACTTCAGAAACAGTAATAAACTATCATCTGCTCTTTTCTTAGACCTCTCCAAGGCCTTTGATATGGTGAACCACATTCAACTCCTCCATACATTAAAAAAAACTATCACTCAGCAATTCCACGCTGAAATGGTTCCAATCCTACCTGTCCAATAGGCAACAGGCTGTTCTATGGCAGGACAAATTATCTACATGCCTACCTGTTACACTTGGAGTTCCCCAAGGATCTATTCTTGGCCCTCTTCTCTTCACCATCTTTGTTAATGACCTGCCCACAATCACCCCCATGCCACATGCATTCAATATGCAGATGATTCGACTATCATCAGCACTGCCTCCAACCTGGCAGACCTCACTGCTTCAACCCAAGACACCTTCAACCTAATAGAAAAATGGTTCTCAAGTCGACAACTAGTTCTCAACCCCAACAAAACAAAACTACTTACTTTCTCACCCACTAACAAGACTCTTCCCCACCTTCTCTATTACATCCTCCAATGGAATCACTATATCACCAGAAGCTCACACAAAGCTATTAGGTGTTACCATTGATAACTCCCTTAAATTTGACACCCATTTCAATCTTACCATCAAAACCGTCAATAAAAGCTTGGCTCTCTCTATAAAGTAAAACACTTTCTCACTCCTCACGCTAAAATTACAATTGCCAGCACACACCTACTATCAACTCTTTTCTATGCCTCCCCCTCTTTACAAACCTAAACAAGACAATCCTTAACAAACTTGCTTCTTGTTACAATCACATAGCTAGATTTGCCACAAATTCCACCTTTAGAACGCACCACTGCACTAACTTGAAGCAACTAGGGTGGTTAGAGTTTTCCAGCCAACTCCATTTCAACCAACTCAAAGCGGCTCACCAGATACTGTATCACCCAGAGAAAACACCAGCTCTGAAAAACATCATTCACCCCTATATTAACCTGCAATCTTTACGCTCCTCCAATAAGATCTTAGCTCAAACTACCAAAGCCAATAATTCTGCTGGGGATTCTCTATTCTCAAACTTTGTAGGTAAAATGTGGAACTCCCTACCGACCATGCTCACCTCAGAACCCTCACTCCTACAATTCAAAAAGCTTAAACCCCATCTCAATACTCTCTGGCAATGTCCCTGTTCCAAACCTGATTAACCACTATCATTTACCCTTCTCTTACCTCACTATGCTTAAGCTTTTTAACAAGGCTCGCCTTTGTAACTGACCTATGTTTTTTTTTTTATATGCTGCTGTTGTTTTTTTTTTCCCAAGATGTGATGTATCTTTATATTGTATTTAGAACTCAACTATCTTCCTTTTTTTGCATTAACAATGTTCATATGTCTGTTATGTACTTGGAGCTTTTCTCCCCGGGCCTCCGCTGAAAATGGACATGTTTCCAGTCGGATTCTCCCGGTTAACAAATGTAAAATAAATAAAATAAATAAATAAAATACACGCGCACACACACACACCTTACTCACTCTGACAAGCGTCCCTGTTATCTCCCGTGAAGTCCTCAACTAAAGTAAACCCATCATAGCTCCGTTTTACTGCTCGCTGATCCGATTCCATCTTCAGTCCTCCTCCTCGAGTCACAGCTAATGTAAATCCATCGCAAAACTGAAACCGTCTGTTTCAGTTCCTGCTCACAAACCTGAAACTGTCTGTTTCAGTTCCCGCTCGTAAAACTGAAAATGTGTGCCCTGCGCGATGATGTCAGCACGCATCTGTGCCTGGACTTGAAGGGCGTTCTTAAAGAAGAACGCCCTGAAAATAAAAATTTTTTTTTTTTAATTTTAAACTAAAAGAAGATTGACTAGTCAGCCGATTCCAGGGGGGTGCAAGTGCACCCCCTTGCACCTGCCTGTGGGCGCCCTTGCCTGTGGCATCAGGTGTTAAGTACAATGAGTTCATGGCCAGAACACAGGTGAGCCAGGGATCTAATCCAGCACACTCCACTTTTTATTAAGGGTGTCCCACTGCAAATTTTCACAAAACTGTGATTATAAATGTATTACTACATACCAAGCTGTATGTATAGCAGGTTGATTGACACAAAGTTATCATTACTGCTTGCATACACATAATTTTGTAGGTATTCTATGTATTATGTCTGTAACTGGTTTATCCTGACAATGATAATTATGTAATAAAAATGCAGTTGCGTATTCCTGATGGAGACAGTAGTTTACTTACAATCATTTACACCCCTCCCATAACACAAGTATAACTGTAAAACAGAATGCATTGTGAGTTATGTACCACAAATCACAAATCTATTACTGCAGACATGCACATCTATCCATTTCCAGTATGTTGTCAGACATTAGTCCTGCATCACAGCTGAGAATGCATAAGCCAGGACCTTGTAATGTCACACACATACAGGCTTAATTGAGGTACAGCACCGATTACTCTTTAAACTGTATATCTGTAATGACCACGGTTGGCAAACATGTCTTCTGTGGCAATGAGGAATAATCAACTGCAGGGAAATGCATGCATTTTCTTTTTCATTGGTTTGAATCCCACAATATACAAATTACTTTTAACATTGTGTGAGTCCCCACAAAATATGTGTCAAGTCTTAAAAACACAAACCAACACCGAGAAGAGGCAGAAACCAATAAATATCCAGCAAATTCCAAAAGAATGCGATAAATTCCACAGGACTCGAAATATCATAAAACACAGGTTTATTGTGAACGCCAGTAAAACACTTTGATGTTCGTTTTCGTTACTCCAGTAACTTCATCAGACATTGAATACACTAATTCATCTCCTTAAATACATACATCCTTAACTTAATTAATACACTAATTAAAATTTAAAGTGAACCTGCTAAAATTTTTATTATTAATTAAAACTTCATAAAAACAATCATGTTTTCTGGTAAATGTTTGTATGTCAAATTACACCATACAAGGGAGTTTAAATATTATAGGGAAGCTGGAATGTTCTTAATAACCCCACCTTCTAGATTGAAACAGCTTTTAGTTTTAATATTGGTTTAATAGATATATAGTCGTTAAGCCCAGGTTCCTTATTGGCTTCCAAGTGAATTTGCCAGTGTGTTTCCCTCTGTTCTAAAATAGTTTGCCACGGTCCACCCCTTGAATCCAGTTGGACACTATCCAGAACAAAAAACAGAAATTTAGCTTTAGAACATATATGTGTGTGTTTAAACAGGGCATTGGTAGTATTCCCTCTTTGGATATCATAATTGTGCTCATATATTCTGCGTTTTAGGGTCCGCTCCGTCTTGCCCACATAATATGCAGGGCAGGAGTTGCACTTGGCCAAATAAACAACCCTTTGACTGTTGCAGTTGTAAAATCCTTTGGCTCTAATGGTCAAATTTTTTGCTTCCAAAAATACTTCCTCTAAATGTGCAATATATGAGCACTGAGCACAAGATCCGCATTTGTAAGTGCCTTTTCTAGACCTATAGGAGTGGGTTTGGAAGGGCGTTTTTTCTAATATATTTTTAATACTACTACCCTTGCGAAAAACTGCCTTCATTTCCTTGCCATGCAAATTGGCCAGATCAGTGATCTCTGTGAAGGTTTCCCATTCTCTTTTAATTATATCTCTTATTCTACTAGAGTTGGCACTGTACTGTGTAATGAAGGCTTGATTATATTCCAACTGTGATGTCGGAGGAGTAGATACTTCCTCCCCATGTTGTAGTCCCAAAATAGGTCTAAACCTGCCTGTTCTTTCATTTCTAACCTGTTCGTATATATTCTGTATCATGTCTTTGGGGTACCCTCTATCTAAAAATAAAAGTCTGAGGTTCTCACACTCTTTCAAAAACTGCTCTTCATCAGATGTCATTCTGGAAATTCTGACATACTGGCCTTTAACAATCCCTTTCTTTTGATATGCTGGATGCGCACTATCATAGTGTATATAACTATTGGAAAACGTAGGTTTCCTGTACACTGATGATTGAAACTGATGTTCACTGTTGATAGTGAGCTCAACATCCAGATATTCCACCCTTTCCGTGGTAACTTGATATGTGAAGGTAAGGAAATTGGTAGTGCCAGCTAAATATTCCATAAAGTCCGTAAGTAAACTGTCAGATCCTGTCCAGAAGATACAAATGTCGTCTAGGAACCTGTAATATGCCACCCAATATTGGCTAAAGGGGCTATTGAGCACATATTTATTTTCCCAAATGGACAAAATTATGTCTGCGTAGGTAGGGGCACAGTTAGCTCCCATCGCTACCCCTGAGGTCTGTTTATAAAACTCCCCTGAAAAATAAATGAAATTATTATGCAACACCAATTCCATAAGCTGCAAAATAACAAAATTTTCATTGTTATTAGATAAGGAATTGGCTGCTAGTGCTTCCTCTAACCATAATAACCCAATGTCATGTGGAATAACAGAAAAAAGGTCCACTATGTCAATGGTCAAGAACTTGAGATTAGAACTCCAAAGTTCAGGCGTAACCTGCCTTAAAAATTCCCATGAGTCTTTCAACATGTGGGTAGATTTCGGCCATAGTCTTTTCAATTTGAAATCCAAGTATTTGGAAAGTGGGGAAATTTTGGATCCTTGTGCCGCGACTATGGGCCTCATAGGTGGATCCTCTATATTTTGTGTACTTTAGGGACACCAAATATAGAGGGCACCCTAGGTTGAGGATTATCCAGGAAAACGTAGGTACTGTAATCAATAGCTTCCTGGTCCAATAGATCTTTGATGACCAAATCCAATCTCTGGTATGCTATGTGGATTTCATTGAGAGAAACTGGACTGTACCTAGCTTCATTTTTTAATATGGCATTCATTTTGCCTTCGTATATGAGCTGGTCCATGATTACTGTTCCTCCCCCTTTGTCAGGTTCCATTACTCGAATGTTAACATTTTGTTGTAAAGCATATAGTAGCTGTTGTTCAGGGATGGTTAAGTTGGAAGTGTACCCGCCCCTTCTGCAATGGTTCCTGATCTGTTGTTCTATCCTATACTCTAAGTTTTTTAATTGGGGGTGTAGAGGTGGATTGTATAAACTGCTTCTGTGTAATCCAGCACTTAGATGAGACTCTCCTGGGCCCAGCAGGTGTACTAGGTTCAATTTCCTGATAAATAGCTTAGTGTCAATAATAACTTGAGTTATAACACTACTCCTGTTAGGTACATATTTAAAGCCTTTAGTGAAAAGTGTAAAGTATGTGTCATTGATACTAAGTGAACTATAATTATATATAGTGTATCCTCCTAGTTGACAAAGTGGCCCTTCACGGTTACATAAATCTGGGCTAAGTTCAGCATGGCTTATTCCCAAAACTGAACCTGTCCGGCATGAGGGTTCCTGTTGTTCCTCATCTCCTCTCTCTGTGGGTGACCCTGGGGGGAAAAAGACTGTTCATAATGTGTTTTTCTTTGATTCCTGATTCTTTCTGATCGCCTAGGGAGTGGTTCTAATCCCTGCTCCTGACGTATCTCTTGTTCATTGTTAAAAGATGTTTCCCCTATGTCTAACACTGGTCGTGTAATATAATTTCTTCTATCAACACTAGAAGGTGGTATAGGATAGGGACAGCCTTCCTCGTATTCCCTCAAATCCCTTTGTAATTTTTTATGTTTTCTCTGCAGTATAACTGTACATTTGTTATCAACATCCTTCCTGATTTGATAGTACTTTTGATTTTCTAATTCAACCTGAAACAACAAGTCCGTAGTGACAGCATGATTGTACTTGTTAATGTCCTGGTCTAATTTAGCAATGTCAGCTTCATTTCTTTTTATTATAGCTCTTATAATGTCCAACCCGCATTTGTCAAAAGCGGAAATCAAGTCATGGTGAAAGTCACTCCCAGCCACGACATTGCTGGGGTATTTGCACACACGTAAGCCTTTGGGCACTACATTGTTACTCAAACACTCATTCAGGTACATATTGTCCAAATGCAAACTGCGGTACCTGTACAATGAGGACTCTAGTGCGGCCATGGATTCCCGGAAACTTGTTGTTTCATCTGTCCTTGTGTTCACTGGCCCCGGTCGCTGGAACGTAGGAATATCCTGATACCATTCCTGAAAGGTGGAGGGTAACCTGGTATCCGGTCCGGCTGTTCCTCCGGAGCGCTGTTGACTCGCATTCCCTTCCTGTAGGACAAGCGGAGTTAGATGGAAATCCGTCGCTGTATTAGAGCGCCCTCTATCGTTGGAGGATGGCATTGCAGGACTAGGGCTTGGATTAAGATGACTTGTAGCTGCCGCGTTAGCATTGTTGTTAATGTGACAAGGTTGTGAGAGTAACTGATGAATACCTTGCCCCAAAGGTAACAATAAGTCCAAAAGTTGACTGAGCTGCCCGGTCAACTTGCGAATTTCCCCAACTTCAGCTCGAGAGTTGGGTTCCTGGATATCGGCCGTTGCACTCTCCCCCGAGGCTTCCATACTGAACAAATCCACCAAACTGAAGCAGGTGTTGGAAAACAATACTAAAAACACAAACCAACACCGAGAAGAGGCAGAAACCAATAAATATCCAGCAAGTTCCAAAAGAATGCGATAAATTCCACAGGACTCGAAATATCATAAAACACAGGTTTATTGTGAACGCCAGTAAAACACCTTGATGTTCGTTTTCGTTACTCCAGTAACTTCATCAGACAATGAATACACTAATTCATCTCCTTAAATACATACATCCTTAACCTAATTGATGCACTAATTAAAATTTAAAGTAAACCTGCTAAAATTTTTTTATTAATTAAAACTTCATAAAAACAATCCTGTTTTCTGGTAAATGTTTATATATCAAAATACACCATACAAGGGAGTTTTAATATTATAGGGAAGCTGGGATGTTCTTAATAACCCCACCTTCTAAATTGAAACAGCTTTTAGTTTTAATATTGGTTTAATAGATATATAGTCGTTGAGCCCAGGTTCCTTGTTGGCTTCCAAGTAAATTTGCCAGTGTGTTTCCCTCTGTTCTAGAATAGTTTGCCATGGTCCACCCCTTGAATCCAGTTGGACACTATCCAGAACAAAAAACAGAAATTTAGCTTTAGAACATATATGTGTATGTTTAAACAGGGCATTGGTAGTATTCCCTCTTTGGATGTCATAATTGTGCTCATATATTCTGCGTTTTAGGGTCCGCTCCGTCTTGCCCACATAATATGCAGGGCAGGAGTTGCATTTGGCCAAATAAACAACCCTTTGACTGTTGCAGTTGTAAAATCCTTTGGCTCTGATGGTCAAATTTTTTGCTTCCAAAAATACTTCCTCTAAATGTGCAATATATGAGCACTGAGCACAAGATCCGCATTTGTAGGTGCCTTTTCTAGACCTATATGAATGGGTTTGGAAGGGCGTTTTTTCTAATATATTTTTAATACTACTGCCCTTGCGAAAAACTGCCTTCATTTCCTTGCCATGCAAATTAGCCAGATCTGTAATCTCTGAGAAGGTTTCCCATTCTCTTTTAATTATATCTCTTATTCTACTAGAGTTGGCACTGTACTGTGTAATAAAGGCTTGATTATATTCCAACTGTGATGTCGGAGGAGTAGATACTTCTTCCCCTTGTTGTAATCCCAAAATAGGTCTAAACCTGCCTGTTCTTTCATTTCTAACCTGTTCATATATATTCTGTATCATGTCTTTGGGGTACCCTCGATCTAAAAATAAAAGTCTGAGGTTCTCACACTCTTTCAAAAACTGCTCTTCATCAGATGTCATTCTGGAAATTCTGACATACTGGCCTTTGACAATCCCTTTCTTTTGATATGCTGGATGCGCACTATCATAGTGTATATAACTATTGGAAAACGTAGGTTTCCTGTACACTGATGATTGAAACTGATGTTCATTATTAATAGTGAGCTCAACATCCAGATATTCCACCCTTTCCGTGTTGACTTGATATGTAAAAGTAAGGAAATTGGTAGTGCCAGCTAGATATTCCATGAAATCCGTGAGTAAACTGTCAGATCCTGTCCAGAAGATACAAATGTCGTCTAGGAACCTGTAATATGCCACCCAATATTGACTAAAAGGGCTATTGAGCACATATTTGTTTTCCCAAATGGACAATATTATGTCCGCGTAGGTGGGGGCACAATTAGCTCCCATCGCTACCCCTGAGGTCTGTTTATAAAACTCCCCTGAAAAATAAATGAAATTATTATGCAACACCAATTCCATAAGCTCCAAGATAACAAAATTTTCATTGTTGTTAGATAAGGAATTGGCCGCTAGTGCTTCCTCTAACCATGATAGCCCAATGTCATGTGGAATAACAGAAAAAAGGTCCACTATGTCAATAGTCAAGAATTTGAGATTAGGACTCCAAAGTTCAGGCGTAACCTGCCTTAAAAATTCCCATGAGTCCTTCAACATATGGGTAGATTTTGGCCATAGTCTTTTCAATTTGAAATCCAAATATTTGGAAAGTGGGGAAATTTTGGATCCTTGTGCCGCGACTATGGGCCTCATAGGTGGATCCTCTATATTTTTGTGTACTTTAGGGACACCAAATATAGAGGGCACCCTAGGTTGAGGATTATCCAGGAAAACGTAGGTACTGTAATCAATAGCTTCCTGGTCCAATAGATCTTTGATGACCAAATCCAATCTCTGGTA
The DNA here is from genome assembly GCF_019279795.1 of Protopterus annectens. NCBI lineage: Eukaryota > Metazoa > Chordata > Ceratodontiformes > Protopteridae > Protopterus > Protopterus annectens. The sequence goes on along the minus strand of NC_056745.1, from coordinate 1,466,784,586 downwards.
TGCTATGTGGATTTCATTGAGAGAAACTGGACTGTACCTAGCTTCATTTTTTAATATGGCATTCATTTTGCCTTCGTATATGAGCTGGTCCATGATTACTGTTCCTCCCCCTTTGTCAGGTTCCATTACTCGAATGTTAACATTTTGTTGTAAAGCATATAGTAGCTGTTGTTCAGGGATGGTTAAGTTGGAAGTGTACCCGCCCCTTCTGCAATGGTTCCTGATCTGTTGTTCTATCCTATACTCTAAGTTTTTTAATTGGGGGTGTAGAGGTGGATTGTATAAACTGTTCTGTGTAATCCAGCACTTAGATGAGACTCTCCTGGGCCCAGCAGGTGTACTAGGTTCTATTTCAAGGTGTACTAGGTTCAAGTGTCAAGTCTTCCCATTGATCCCCCCAAAGTCATGGCTTAAGGGTCAAGTCATTTAGCATTTCATTGCTGACCATTGGACAAAATGTGACCTGGTATAGCAGTACACATGCCATAAATCAATATCAAATGTCACATCATCATTGCTGTTAGATAAATTCCCTTCCTCTTTGTTTGAAAATGATTCTCTTTGCTTACCATCATGCAAATGCAGTCGGCATGGTTGTGCGTGTCTCAGGGGTGGCTCGTGGCATCGGGCTGCTGGACTGCAGCCCCCTCAGCTAGACAGCTGAGTAGTTTATTTTGTTTTTTTTTTTTATGTAAAAAAAAAAAAATCTGTTTTTGTACAGTTAAATAAATTTCGAGTCCGCGACTCGAAATTACGTGCATGCGCATTGCGCGCTTCAATCGCAACAGTATTTTTTTTTTTTTTTCTAAATTCTTGCTGCAATGTTTTCATTGCAGCCCGGAGGAGCAAAGAAGGCATCATTGTGATGCCCAGAACTTCCCAGAAGTCTATGCGGTTGAGACACAAACCGCATAGATATGGAAGGGGCTCGGACTGCGACGTCCGCAGGCACGTCATGACGTGCTTGCTGGGCAAATGCTGCTGATTGGTTGTCGCTCTCTTCCCGGGCTTTATGTGCTGGGAAAAGAGCGAGAATCAGTCAGTCGGTTTTCGGCGTTGGACCATTGTGATCTTTTTTTTCCTGGAGTGTTGTGTTTAGAATAAAACATTTTTTTTTTGATTTTTTTGGCTCAAGTTATTACAACAAATAATTTTTAAAGTAGCGAGGCAATCAGGACAGGAGGACTAGTCTGTGGTGGATTTATTGCTGCTTCTTTCATCAGGCTGTCAGTGGAATCAACGACAACAGTTGAGTTACTATTTATTGCTTTTTTTAAAATGTTTTATGAAACCAGAGGGATAATTTTGAAAATAATATTGTGGTAGCATAATCTAGGTGTGAATAAGGTTGCAGCTCAATAATCTGAAGATGTAACTACCTGTATCCATTCAGGAAGCATCCAAAGTCATTACAAAATGTGGCCTGTCTTTTACTTTGGTAAATGACACAAACTGCAGAATAGATGCCAGTGACCCACAGCGTCGTGTACAGTACGTAAAAAGTGGAAACATAAACCCTTAATTGTTAATGTCTGTTTGGATGTCTTCATGGCACCCACCAGTATAGTACACTACCAAATTGCCTTGTTCTGGTAATGCCATTTGTTTTCTGTTAATGTACTTTAGTGGCCCGAAGAGGTCTGGAGCTTTCAGAGTTGGGTGCAGAGGTTTAGGATTATATACATAGATGCTGTGCATGAATGCATTCAGAAAACAGTTTTCATTACTCTGTTGTCATGTCAGAACTGCACTACGACAGCAATGTGACTAAAAAAGATCATACCCCAAACACGACACTCTATCTGGAGACATAATTAAGATGAAAATAGACACCCTGTACATTGCAATTATATTAATGCAGTCAGTGTATAAACGAGTTCAAACTTATATGTGTTAAATGCTCAGACCTTATGCTGTTAGCCGCCACCACCCACTTATCATTTAAAATGTACCCGATTCTCAAAATACTGCCCTGTGAACTTCAGAAAAGGACTTTATGTTCAGCTTTTGCCACTTGTAACAATTAAACGGTTATTTTAAATGTACATTTTTCTTAGGAAAGTAGGTTTTGTATAGCAATGTACAGCAGCCAATAGTTCAGAGAGTTCTAAGGAATTTGTACTGTTTGAACTATAACCTGCGCAGAAAAAAATGTACTCATTTGAGTACAGTGAGCATGGCTAGCTACACCTTGCATGAAACGTTAACTATAATTATTAGTGGTCTTTGCCCAACAGTTAGCTCAAGTATTCCGTCACCAGTGAATGCCTGTATTTGTCTAAGTGGAAATGGAATTAGAGGAAGCTAAATAGATGTTAAAATGGTACAGTCTTCATTGTACAGTAATGGTTATTTCTGATTGCTGGCCTATGTATATAGTGCTCATGTTTAAGCATTTGTCCATTGTTGAATGACTCATTGATACTGCATGTTCCTGTGCACGTAGGTGTGAGAAGCCATTGATAACGCGCTGTGGATTAATTGATGAGCACTTCCCGTGCTTTACTGCAAATTCATATAGAATTTTCAGCACGCTGTACGCCATCTTTCCAAATACTGTTGGGAACTGTATTTCCTTAAATTATAGTTTCTTCTGAACAGTTCACAAAAAAAACTTAGTCATCCGGAGATTGTTATGAAGAGTACTCTACATTATTTATATCTGTCCCTTTACATAATAATAATAATAATAATGTATTATTGTTATTAATTATTATTACTATTATTATTACTACTATTAATCTGTTCCTGACTTGTTGGCTTGCTCGTGTCTGTAAAAAAGGATCTTCCGACCAGTCCCCTGCTACCTAGTTGCCAGCAATAACTAAATACATACAATCATACTTTTCTGATGCGTTTGAGGCTGTTTGTACTTTAAATCCATCCACCCACAGCCTCTTTTCACATTTTGCATACGGGGTCAGGGTGTCACATCATCAGTGGTAATCACCTAGAACCAATGTTCATTGCGCCAGATTGAATGGTGTAAAGTGTGGATAAGTAAGTCAACCCAGGATGGATCTCTCACTATAAGGGCAGGCAGGCACAATAGAAGCACATTCATAATATCAGAAAGCAGCAAGCTGTTCCTAAGTTTACTGTTGAGACAGTCATGACTGCCTTGTTAATTCATTTGTGTTTGTAAAACGCTATAATGTTTGCTGATGGCACTTACTATTATATGCTTCATCTACCTTTTTATCTGTGCAGTGAATGTCTTGGGACTACAGAGCACCCTATCTCAGCCCATTATAGTGCCGGTCCGTTTCAGAAATATTAACTGCTGCATTTTATGTCTTTTGTGAAGGGGGGCTAGTAACCCAGCTCTTAACTCTGAAACTCGTCTTTAAAAGTTATTCGCAGTGCTCCTGATCCATGGACAGTTCAGACGGTTTAAATCTAACTCTACTGCAGGAAATGAGGTTCCCAGTTTTAGTTTTCATAAGTGACTTTATGCCAAAGAAAAGAAAACGGTTAAAGAACACATCGCATTTAAATAAAATGGACAAGAAATAGGACAAGTATTTATACATAAATCTTCAGGGTTTACTATACCAAGTCCTTTCCAGCTGCGTGTGTAGACTATTCAGCATGTGCCATACTGACTGAGCATTTATTTCATGTAAATAAGTATGTGAAGCATTGATCCCATTGCACCATAGCCACCCCGTCTTGTTGGCCACACCCCGTCTTGTTGGCCACATCCCGTCTTGTTGGCCACACCCATCCAGCTGTCTCCTGCACCCCCCCTATGATTTGAAGTCACCAGCCGCCACTGGCGTGTCTGCACACTAGTCATAAAATCCAATATCACAAATTGGCAGGAAGACATTTGTACTGTTGTTGGAGGACCTTTCAGACATGGCAGGAGATGGGAAGGATAGTGCAAAATTCAGGGCACAGAGGTGGGTGTGGCGGAGGCAAAAATATTTGCTGCACTCCTAATGTAGCACTACAGTAGTAGGCTGCTGCAAGGGGAACTATACTGGGTCCCAGCATAAGGATGAGGCTTGGCATAGCCTAGCCAAGCAGTCTCATAGGAAACTGACTAAGGGGATAGTGGTGATAGTTCTGAGGGTGAGGACTAGATTATCACTGTTCTCATGCTTGATGGGCATATGCCTCAGATGTCCCCAACATATTCCCAATCATGTTGTCCCCCAACCTTTTCTATCATCATCCTTGTGTCTGTCATGTTTGTTCTGTTTGTCTGCACCTGCTTCCTCACCTACACTACCTAAATGGCCTAAATGACCTAAATTAAAAAAAATGGGGACCTATCCCACAAAAAGAAGTCCCATACATAGCTCTCCATTACACCTATGTGTCTTCTGGACACACTAGATTTGGTCTAATTGGCTATACACCATTATTGCATTGTTTTAACCCATCTGTGTTGCAGTGATAGTCCAAATTCATCAAATTCTATCTACATGGGCATATCACTGTGTTGAAGAAATGGATATATCTGGTTCTTTCCTAACTCTCTCTTGCAAATTCCTCTATTGTGTCCCCATTTCTTCCCTCTGCTTGCCTCCCCCATTCACCACTTTCCTATCAACCCCATGTTTACACCTTTAATCTGGTCAAAATATAGAATCTCACACTACACACATGGCCAGAAATGGCTCATAAAAAAAGCCTTTACTTTTTCCCTCTGCATTTGGGTGGAGTTTGGCACTGCACACCAATGCAGAGGGGCAGTGAATGGCTTTATATATCCTATGGCACAACTTGGTGAGTTTTTGCCATCAGCTGCACTAGTCTATTTCTACACAATGCAGCTTAAACTTGCTGCAATAGAGGAATACAGAGTTAAAGCAGAGTAAAGACACTACTTTGAGACATATTCTGACTGTTCTTTTGACTGCTTGATGTAAGAAAATGCAACTTCCTATGTGGAGTGTTGACATCAATCACTTGGATGAAGTTTTTTTGCATAGCATCAAGAGTTCAATTCTAGATACACCTCACATCATTTTTAGTGTGATGTTATGTGTCTATGATATGTTTAATTAACTAAATCTTAACATTTGCCACAGTTATGAGTTATCAAGGTTATATATTGAATAATGACCAAAAAGAGTATTTGAAGTGATATCCATCCCCTCAACTATTACATATTTATCCAACCTAGTTGCGCTTGTCGTAAGCCTGTTGTTCCTCTCCTAACCCTTCTTTACCCCTACTTCAGTCACTTTCTGCTACACAGCATTGAAGCTAAAAATGAAAACAGACCAAAAACATGTCCATGAGTGTTCTATCACAACAAACATTATGTATTTGTCCATCTCTCCTTGTATGCACCCCTTCACTCCCACTCCTCTTTATGTGTGTGTAGCTATTAGGCTGATGGATGTACAGGTCATCTCATGGTTTCTGCATACTGACATGACTCTACTGATAGATAGTTTCATAGGTTCCTAGGGTGGTACTAGGCTATCGGCCCTAGGGCCCATACAAGCCTAGCCATAACAATTCCCTGGATATTTCTTCCCACAATATTTACTTCCCTGGACCCCTGTCTAGCAGGGCAACTGAAATGATCCCCAGGGTGACTTTCCTATCTCCCACCCAGTTGTCAAGGTTCCTTTTGAAGAGGGCCAAGGATGTGCTCTGTTTGACATGTATGGGCAGTCTATTCCAGAGTATAGGGAGTCTCTCGGTCAGGAACCTCTGTTTGACATGTATGGGCAGTCTATTCCAGAGTATAGGGAGTCTCTCAGTCAGGAACCTATCCCTCCAGCATGTTTTGTTCATTGTGATGACAAGGTTTAGATCCCTGGAGAGTGAGGCTCTGAGGGATTGGGATTTCTTTAAGTGGAGCATGTCCAACAGCTCAGGGTTTGACATGGCCTTGTATGTTAAGCAGAGACTGCCTCTGAATAGACAATATGCCACAGAGTATAGCTGGATTTTTTTAGACGGTCAGTATAGGGCACCTGCTTTAATAATACAGTATTAGATTCTGTACTGTATTAGATAATACAAATGTTACCTTAATTTAATAGGTTATCAGTGCCCATGTAGTGTGCCAGGTTTAAAAATCTGCTGTAGGATTCTCTTTCTATCATGTTCAGGTTATGATGAATGCAATGTTCATGTAATGTGATATGGAAACTGTCTTTACTGTGAAAAATCATAGTGCACACACTTTTCAGGATATCCAACCCCAAATAAATAGTTGATGCACTGTAGCCATACAACAATGCATTCCAATCTGTGATTTGAGCTACTGCATTGATGCCTGCTGCTGACAATTATTTATATGTTCCTTCCATAACAGCTGTAGTAATAGGCCTGCTGAGGACTGCTGACATGGGATGATGCTATGTACACTTGTCTTGCTAAGGCATGTTTTCTTGTACTGGAGTATATCAACATTCTACGCAGTTCTCTTTCAGCTATCACAGTGACAGCTGCAGTATGGCATGTGTGCGCATGTGTATCCCTAGCATCTAGAAATGTTATCTGATACATAGCAGTATTACTTCATACTGATTACATGGTCACATACACCTGGGTTCATCCACTTGTAATGCTGTCCTATATGGAAATATATGGCACGTTCAGATTCTCTTGCAACCTTGCTGTTCACAAGGATTATACAGGTGTTGCACAGAAACATTGTGGTACTGTCAGCATTTGTGTCATTATCTGTCTGCATGAGCCGCATCCACCTCAGTTGTAATGTATCAAGACCTTCACCCATGCATTTCCCCTGATAAACATATATGCATATGATTTTCAGCTAATGTAAAGACATGAAGTAGGCTGAGCTGTACGACTGTGTTAACAGTTACACTGTGTTGTGTGTGAGTCATACCCAACATTGTATTTGGAGGTGATGTCATAAAGCATGCTATAACTATGTCTGATATCTTTATGGGAATACCCAGCTATGCACAGAGCAGGTTATGGATGGCAACAACCATACTCAGAAAGATGAAATAGACAATCTGCTTGCTGACAAATTGGGATCAAACTTCAGCCCCTTGTCCTCACCGGTCATCACCCAAAGTACACCTGCCACCATTCATCAGCTTATTATCTCAAGAGAACAGGCCATTTCTGCCCTTTCCAAGGCTAAAAACATGACATCACTGGGTCCTGACATCATCCCAGGTTGCCTTTTAAATAACTTCAAACCTGACATAGCAGAGTCACTTGGATCTTTATTTAACTACAATCTCCAGACCAACTATTTTCTTTCAGAATGGTGGACAGCAACAGTCATCCCTGTGCACAAGGGTGCCATCAACGTACCCCGTGAATTATAAACACATAAGTCTGAATAGTCTCATCAGTGGCATATGACAGGTCTCTGTACTAGGCCCCTTCCTGACTGGTATTTATTTCTCAGAAGACTGAATAGTCTCATCTGTGGCATATGACAGGTCTCTGTACTAGGCCCCTTCCTGACTGGTATTTATTTCTCAGAAGACTGAATAGTCTCATCTGTGGCATATGACAGGTCTCTGTACTAGGCCCCTTCCTGACTGGTATTTATTTCTCAGAAGACTGAATAGTCTCATCTGTGGCATATGACAGGTCTCTGTACTAGGCCCCTTCCTGACTGGTATTTATTTCTCAGAAGACTGAATAGTCTCATCTGTGGCATATGACAGGTCTCTGTACTAGGCCCCTTCCTGACTGGTATTTATTTCTCAGAAGACTGAATAGTCTCATCTGTGGCATATGACAGGTCTCTGTACTAGGCCCCTTCCTGACTGGTATTTATTTCTCAGAAGACTGAATAGTCTCATCTGTGGCATATGACAGGTCTCTGTACTAGGCCCCTTCCTGACTGGTATTTATTTCTCAGAAGACTGAATAGTCTCATCTGTGGCATATGACAGGTCTCTGTACTAGGCCCCTTCCTGACTGGTATTTATTTCTCAGAAGACTGAATAGTCTCATCTGTGGCATATGACAGGTCTCTGTACTAGGCCCCTTCCTGACTGGTATTTATCTCAGAAGACTGAATAGTCTCATCTGTGGCATATGACAGGTCTCTGTACTAGGCCCCTTCCTGACTGGTATTTATCTCAGAAGACTGAATAGTCTCATCTGTGGCATATGACAGGTCTCTGTACTAGGCCCCTTCCTGACTGGTATTTATCTCAGAAGACTGAATAGTCTCATCAGTGGCATATGACAGGTCTCTGTACTAGGCCCCTTCCTGACTGGTATTTATTTCCCAGAAGACAATGCAAAAGTAGACAGTCTTCGACTGAACAAGTCTGTGGCTGACTGCAAATTGTTGTCACTAACTGAATCCATGAATGATACTGATGTACTGCAGAAAGGATTAACACACAAAAATTATTGTTGCCATAGCCATAGAGAAAAACTAAATGCAAAAAGTTCATAATTATTCCATTTTTGAGTAAATACCCCACCTAATTAGAATATAGACAGTATCCCCTAAGAGAAGATCCAGTGGTACATGATGTGGTTCTTCAGATTGATATTAATCTGAACTTCAACCACTCTGTGTCCACAGTGGTGAGAAAGTCCTTCTATTTGGCACAACTCATAAGTAAGGGCATGGTATTCAGGTCAAAGGTCATTATACTTTCTTTGTACTCAGCCCTCATCACACCAGTAATTGAGTGCAATGCACCCTTTTGCATGTACATCACTAGACATCTGGAAGAGCTGGAGGGAACCAAGATTTTTCAAACCAGGAAGATACTGGTTATAAAAAGCAAGTCCTACATGGAAAGATTAAAAGCCCTATCACTGTACTCTGTCTCCTACAGACTACTAAGGGGTGATCTGTGTCTGGCTAGGGGGCAGTGTGCAATCCAGCGCTGATGGAAATGTTACACACTCATAAATCAAAATGCACGAGGGTCACTCATAGTATGGATTTTAACCTAGTCTTTGAGATAAATAAATCATTTTGGAGAGATAGATACATCTCTTGGAGACTTCCTCTTCTCTGGAACAAGCTTCCCATTCATGTGAAAAAAGCCCTTCCCTGGCCCTCTTTAACTGCAACCTAAATCAATGGATGTGTAATCATAAATTTACTCCTGGGGTGGCACCCATGTCCCTCATGGACAGAGGCTGTCAGTATTACATACCATAGCATAGGCTCATACCTCTGTGAACTTTGTTCACCTAGCTTTTGAAAATTGTTAAACTCGGGTTAAATCTGGCTAGGCTTGTATCGGCTCTTGGGCCATTAGCTTACTACTCTCCTATGAACATGTGAACCTATAAAGTCATTTGTAGCCTAGGTACAACTATAGTGTGACTGTAATGCATCATGCACATATCACATCACATCAGTATTACGACTTGATAGTTTGTATGAACACATACGGATGCATGTCAGGATTTCATGGCAGTATAACATTTAGAGTGGCAATGTCAGTGGGACAATGATGGTGTGGCACATGTCTTGTGGTTTCCATTTACATATAGAGGGTATTGTTTGGTATGTGTATAATATTACACTGACAACTTCCTTGCTCATTGACACTTGACTTTGCACTGCTGTACTTTCTGTGCACATGGGTATAATTGCTGCATTGCTATCATTCTCATAAGCTGTACCATTCATTATAACGGTTCACTTCTTAATTTACACATCAGTTGCAGATGCTTCAGACAATATCCATTGGTATTACATATGTCAGATGCATGCAATACCCAGCTGTGTGTAGGGAATCCACTTATAATAATCTGGTGTTTGTATTTGTTGTTATCCCTAAGTCAGCCAGGGATGCTATAGTCAAGTGTATCACCTCTGGCACAGTGTGCTCCCATTCATCTAGTAGGCCATACAGAACTATTGTTTGGGATGTATGCCCAGCATGATTTGACAGTGCGGACTTCCCTTCAAGTTGTTCTACTAGATCCTTGTATGATATGTCTTTCTGTGTTGCACCCAGTAAATACACAGCTCAGTGATGACATTGATGGCATGGGTTTGATTCTTGCAGGTGGCGATTGTGGCTTATGTGTCATGCAAACCTATCAACCGGATAGGAGTGGCCTTGATTTCAACTCCACTTTTAATGCTGCCCCTCTTAAATCCTCCAAAAATTGGTCATTTGGGGGGAAGGGCTGGTGAATTCCTCTTACAGAATACTGACAATCATTACAGTTGTAGACCTATATTCCTGAAGAACATTTATAATAAGTTACACTCACATATTCCGTCAGTGCCACAGATTAATGATGTTAAGTTTGTAAAAGTGTCTATGACTGTGCCTGTTTCTATGGTTGTCCAGGAGTCTGTTGATATGTGTCCATAATTGGCTGAGAGTTATGGTGACATCAGCCATATTCAAAAGTCATTTTGCAGATCTTCAGAGTATGCACATACTCCTACTTTACATATTGTCCTTATTAAATGTCCTCTTCAGTGAGCATGTCAGTGATGTTTATATTGCAACCATTCACCTCCACTGACACGTAACCTTGTGTGACCATCACAGATATCCTATCAAGTGTGTTTGATCATAATATACTTGCACAGGAGGTGTAAACAGCAGTACGTACTGTGCTATCTACATATCTGATTAATATTATGCTACTGACGAGCTAGAAGTGTACATTTATTGACATATCCTATTTTGCGGATGTTGTCATATTTACCCTGCCCTCCTGCCCTCTTCGTCTGTACTCATTTATGTCATTTATGTTTGTGGCCATTTTCATCAGCACACATTCCCTGCCCACTGTACATTTCTTTATATTTCCCCTTCCTGTTTAACACCCCCTCCAGTCTTTCTTTCTTCAAATAATTTTTAGTGCACATTGTGCTGACTGGTCTTTTCTCTACTGTGTTATTACTGCTGCCATTGTAGTATTTTCAACCCTGGTAGTCACTGTGACTATCCATTCAATCTAAGTGAGGAAATGTGCTCATAAGCAAACGTGATTGCATCTTCTTTCTGTGCTTGGGTGCTCTGCACAGTTTCCTGGCTGGCGACACTGTTGTGGGCCATGAAACATCGCTTGTATTCTTGTAAGCAGCATGAATATGAGATTAACGCTGCTGCCCATCCTGCTAACATGTAACCTCCATGTAGGCTTTGGAGTTTATTGAAGCTCTAGGAATGTTTAAACCTGTACAAAGAAATCTAGGTTTTATAGACAAATTAAGGGTTACAATTTATTCACTGCCAGGTGTTAAACCAACAGATATTTCAACTCTTATAACTGAACTTTTTTAAGGAGTTTATGATTCATTGCAGGACTAAAGATCTTACACTTCTTTAAACCACACGAAAACCCTTATGTTGGAAATACTGGAAATTCTTGAAACAAATAAAGCTGAGGTAAGTTCAGTGCAATAATTACAGCATTAAAATGGAATGACTACATCTTCACAAAAAAACAATTATTTAACTCTTGGTTATGGCACCTCTGTGCAGTCTATTCAATGAAAAAAAAAATATTGGGAAGACTTTTCTCAGAATCGTAGGATATTTGCAAAAGACATTTTACATCTCAGTTACTATGGTACAGAATTTGTCAGATGCAAAATGCAGGACCTTCTTAAAGCTTTTTGTTGTAAAGAAAACATCATTCAGAAGGCGTCCTCCTACCAGTAGAAAATTAAATCATATTATAAATGAATATTTCTATAGTGCCAATAAATTACAGAATAAACTTCATAAATTGAATATCAATATCAGAGCAGATAATGTATATGTATATAATAGGTATTGGTTTCTAGCGTTTTCCCTTGGGTTTACAAAATATGAGTGTTTAAGGACCAACATGGTGGAAGTGTTTTATTACTACTCAATGAATCTTTGTTTTCAGAATTTGTATCTGCAGAAAATAATTTAGAATTATTAGTTGTTGATATCAAAGGACCAAACACAGGAGCTACAATAAGAATACTTTTAACATACAGAAAACCTTCTATAGAACTGGAAACTCATCACAAACATTAAATGAACTTGGAGTAACTTCTAACTTAGAAACAAATAATTATGAGTGAACAAAATTCTCCGAACATGAAGTGAGAAAACTAAGTTGTTATTGAAGAATAATTTTAGATATGATTTTGCTTCAAGGTTTTCCCAGTCAGAGAAAGAACCAACCAGGGATAAGAATATTCGGGATATTATCATTACTAATTCCGATAATATTGTGAAGAATGTCCAAACATCTCTACCAACAGATTCTTGAAATCGGTTATCACTAAAGTTCGGAATGTCCTTATTATATACCCACTTTCATCTAGGTATGAAAAACTTTGATTAAAGTGTTCAACTACAATCTAATCATTGACTTACTATCTCAGAGAACTGGCAAGAAATGGCAAGTCTTGAATAGGATTTAGGATATTTAATACTAGAAAAAATGTTAGCAAATTCTGTGGAATTAATCATTAGTCATCACACATGCAAATAAGGTTACCTTACTGAAGGACTGCAAGATTAATCAAACTTTATAAGAACGAGAAAAATATATTTTAGCAATAATGAAAATATGCAACTCACAGAATCAAATCAAAATTAAATAAAATCAATAGAAACTTTATTAAAGTCTAACTTGAGAAATGAAAAACAAATTCAAAGCTAGACTGGCTAGGGATACAGACAAGAATGTATTAGAGATATATTTACTTAGAAACTTAAACACAATGCTCTTTAAGAGTGTGAGAGACATGTACAATTTCACTGGAGCAAAAATCTTGTGCACAAACAAGGTTGCCAAGAACACACACACAACATTCCATCACACATATCACACAGATCAGCTTATGTTGAGGCACTAAAAAGCAACCTTTCCAAACCTCTAGTCCTCCTAACACTAAAAAAGGCATTGCCTATCCTCAACAATCTGTAAAGCATTCACCAAAAGCAACATCAAACACCAAACATATGCCTACACCCAGTGGAGCCCCAGGATCAAAACCCATAAGGCAAGCAAACACATTACCCAGGACTCTCATCATAGGGGACTCCAATGTATGACAGACAAATGTTGCACTCACCAGACTGAAGAGATAAAGGTTAGTTGTTTATGTGGATCCAAAATCCACCAAGTTACACATGCACTCAAGTCATTACAGCACAGGTACCAGTATGATTTTATCATAGTCCATGTGGGTGTTAATGATCTAAGACATTAATCCCTGGACTATATGAAGTGACACATTTTTTATCTCTCTGCATATGTGTCTCAGACAGGTATTTATTTTATTTAACATTTGTTGACCGGGAAAGTCCGACTAGGACAGAGCTTATTTTGAAAGGAGGCCCGGGGAGAAACGCTCCAGATACTTGTCTTTGGAATGTGGGATGAAACCCATGCGAATACAGGGAGGACATGCAGACTCCACAGAGAAGTCACCCCAGCTGAGAATTGATCCGGAGAACCTTTTGCTGTGAGGTGACAACGTTAATCACTGCACCACTGCACTGCCCATATGTAGGTGTTTTGCATTGATAAGCATTCTACCTTCACCAAGGATGATGCCACAGTATGAACAAAAGATGATTGACTTCAATAACTGGCTTAGTTTCCTTAGTTTCTAGTGTCTTTCCAAGAGGATTCAATATTTATCAGTATGGCAGGACATGGTTAACAAATCACGTTGCTTTGCAAAGGATGGCCTGCACCTATCTTCCCTAGGCTTCCATATAATGGCCAAAAATTACCAAGATATGTTTTAAATCCACAGAACATACTCTGGCAGTGCAAGGCTTCAGTGCCTTGCAGACATTTAGCCCATCAGCTGCACAGTCAGGGGCAAAGGGTGGAGGAGACAGTCTATATTAGCAACATGTATAACTCTAGGTTGGAAGATGCCCTGGAATTTATACACATGCAAATTACCATAGGCAAAGTCCCATACCATATCCTAGCAAGCTATAGATCACCCTCTGTGTCCCTAGAATCCCATAGCTCATGTCTAGACCTACTTGAGACACTCACCATTAAACCAAATACCCTACCCATTGGAGACTTTAACTACCCCTCTATATACTGGGAGACATACACTGCCTCATACTCACAGTCATGAAGATTCCTGGACTTTATTAACACAAATACCCTTGATAAGATGGTGCTCATACCCACCAGAGGTTCAAACATACTGGACCTGGTACTCACCAGTATGGGAGAGCACTGCACCCCCCACCCCCATGTTACATCCTCACTGGTGAGATCAGACCGCAAAGCTGTCTCCCTGAAAATAAATAAATAAATAAATAAATAAATCAACTCAGTAACACCAGCAAACCCTGTAACAGTTAGAAACTATTCCAAAGCAAACTACATCCTATTAAGTAGCAGTCTGTCAAAATTTAGTGCCTCTTCAAACCCCCTAGTTCACAGCAACCTATGTGGAATTGTTCACGGAGACCCTGTAAAAACATGTGAATGTCTGTATAGAGATTGCTGTACCTAGCAGAAGTAAATCTAAAACAAACTCTAAAAACAAACCTACTGGTAGCACCTAACCTTAATAGGGTATATAACAAAAGGAAAAAAGTCATGGCTAAAATCAGGAAGAACAACTTACATAATGAAAGGAGCCCACTAATTAAACTAAACAGGAAAATAAGAGGACCAATTCAGTCAAACACTGAGACAGATGCCTGGTGTCAAAGCCATGGTCTCAAGCTCAATGCCAAAAAGTGCATTGTCATCCCCTTTGGTAAAAACTCTGTACCCATGAACTACCACATAGGCGGTAGTCTACTTAACACTGAAAGTGTGATAAGAGACCTTGGGACACAGGTGGACAGTAGTCTCTCCTTTGATAATCACATCGCCACAGTAGTCAGGAAATCCTTCTACGTGGCACACCTCATTACAAAATGTTTCTCATCCAGAAAAAAATAGGTCATTGTTCCCCTCTACTCATCACTCATTAGACCCATTATTGAGTACAACGCCCTTTTTGGTATGTACCTCACAAGACATCTACAACAACTGGAAAGGCTGCAAAAATACCTCACAAAGAGGATTACTGGCCTCAAACAGATGGCTTACGCAGACTGACTCAAAAAACTCCAGCTTTACTCCATTGCATATCGTCTACTCAGAGGCGATCTCTGCCTAACATATAAAGCTATGTCAAACCCAGAGCTGTTGGACATGCTCCACTTAAAGAAATCCCAATCCCTCCGAGCTACACGCTCTTGGGACCTAAACCTTGTCACCACAATAAACAGAACATGCTGGAGGGATAGATTCCTGTCCCAGAGATTTCCCATACTCTGGAACAGACTACCTATCTATGTCAAACAGAGCTCCTCATTAGCACTCTTCAAGAAAAATCTTGATGATTGGATGGGTAATAGGAAATTCACCCCGGGGATCACTTCTGTGGTTCTGCTTGACAGGGGCACAGGAAAATAATTTTCTTGGTTGGCAAAAGCCAGGGTACCTTTTTGGCTAGGCTTGTATAGGCCCTAGGGCCAATAGCCAAGTACCTACCTATGAACCTATGAACAAGGCCAATTATGAGGTCAAGACAGCCTCACAGACTAAAGATAATCATAAGGCCTTCTACGGTTATATCCACAACCTCAAAGGCAGCACACATCATTGTGATGAACTGGTGGACAATTGTGCCACCTTCACTGAGCAGAGCAACACAGTGAATTTGCTATCTGTCAAATTCAGCTCAAATTTCACTGTCCACTCCCCCCACACCTCTCCCCATGAAATATCTACAGTCGTAACCCCCCCATTATTAACAGGGAGAGGTTCAAGTAGTACTCACTAAGGCCAAAAGCACAGCCTCAGTGGCCCCTGACAATATTCTGGGATGCCTTCTAAATAGCTTGAAACATGACCTACTGGGAACACTTGAGTTATTTTTCAACTATAGCCTTAAAACAGGCTGTGTACCACAAAATTGGAGGATGGCAGCAGTTATCTCACTTTACAAGGGTAATGCATCAACCGACCACGGAAACTACAGACCTGTAAGTTTAACTACCACAGCGAAAGCCAGTGTGGTATATTTGTGCTGAATAGCAGTTCTTGTGTTCGTGTTGTGTTATTTCTGTAAGTTTAACTAGTCTAATATGCAAAGCCATGGAATGAATTATAATGGAAATGATCAACAATTTTGAATTTTCAATCAGTATTGATTTCCTGGCAAATTATTGAGGATTACAGACAGTCAACATTGCCACACATTAGAGTTTCATTCCTGTTGTTAAGAAATTGCATGTTGATTCAAAACCTGTTATCCTATTAACTTCTTATGTGAATGAAAGTAATGTTTAATAATTGTTTCTGATTTTTGGTCTTTGACTTGCCATTATATGAGACTTTGTCTAGAATTATTCAGCAAAGAAGTTGAGAGGTATAGTAATTGTAAGTGTTACTGCAGTTACTTTCTCTGCTCAGTTTTGTTGTTTCCTAGGCTCATAAGTGTGCTTTGTTAATGCCACATTTAGTGAGGGGAGGTGAAATGGCAGGTCATTGTAACTGCTACTGCAGTAATTTTTGTTACTTTAGTTTTATTACTATTTGTATTTATTTGTATTTTTCCATGCTTCTATAACTGCTGTACTTCAGCCACTGTTAGTGAGCATAAGGAAGATGGCTGCCATTTCTTTTCATCAGTGCTTTGTGGCACTTTGGTACATGTTTCTGAAGCTGTGGACTTAGGATCATATGTTCACAGGTGGGTACTAGGCTATCTGCCCGAAAGCATTTATAAGCCTAGCCAGAATGTGTTAGCTTTCGCCGCCCCCTTAGATTAGTTCCCTGTGCCTCTGTCCAGCAGATCCATTGAAGTGATCCCTGGGGTAAACTTTCTGTTTCCCATCCACTAGTCAAGGTTTCTCTTGAAGAGGGTTAGCAAGGAGCTCTACCTAACATAGATTGGAATCTTGTTCCAGAGCATGGGAAGTCTTTGGGACAGGAATCTATCCCTCCAGCACATCCTATTTATTGTTGTGGTGAGGTTTAGATCCCTGGAGCGTGTGGCTCGAGGGGATATGGTTTTCTTTAGGTGGAGCATGTCCATCAATTCTGGGTTCGACATGGCCTTGTATGTCAGGCAGAGGTCACCTCTGAGTAGGCGGTATGCAACCGAGTACAGCTGGAGTTTTTTCAGTCGAGCTGCATAGGGCATCTGCTTGAGGCCAGTAATCCTCTTGGTGAGGAACTTCTGTGGTCTTTCCAGTTGTTGCAGTTGTCTTGTAAGGTACATCCCAAATGGGGCATTGTACTCTGTGATGGGTCTGATGAGTGATGCGTAGAGGGACCCAATGACCTCTTTTGATCTGGATGCAAACCCTTTTGTGATTAGGTGGGCCACATAGAAGGATTTTCTAACCACTTTGGCAATGTGATTATCAAAGGAGAGGTTACTGTCTACTTGGGTCCCCAGATCCCTTATTACATCTTCTGTATTTAGGGGGCTAACACCTATGTGGTAGTTTGTGGGTACTTTGTTTTTTCCAAAGGGGATGACTATGCACTTTTTGGCATTTAGCTTGAGACCATGGTTTTGACACCAGGTATCTGTCTCAGTGAGACCCTTTTGGAGGATGTCTGTGTCAGCTGGAGAGTCAATTATAGCCCCTAGTTTGCAGTCGTCTGTGAACTTGGTGAGCCATAGTCCTCCTGTGCTTGCCTGTACCTCTGAGAAGTATATGCCGAACAGGAGGGGTCCTAGGACTGAGCCCTGGGGAATGCCACTTGTAACAGGTTTAGAGTCAGACCTAGCTCCTGCAACTCTTACCATGTGGGTTCTGTCTGTGAGCCAGTTGGCAACCCATCTCATGATGTAGGGGTTTATGTTCAGGCTGGTGAGCTTGTCTATAATACCTGAGTGGGGAATAGTGTTGAAGGTCTTTGCGAGGTCTAGGTAGGCTGTGTGGACTACCCTTCCCTCGTCTATAGCCTTGGTAACTGTCTCAAAGAAGTTCACCAGGTTTAGGAGGCATGATCTGTCCTTAACAAAGCTGAACCGGGTTGGGTCCAGTGTTTGGAGGTTTCCAATGTCTCTGTTAATGAGATCCATGATGATGCACTCCATAGCTTTGCAGACCAAGCTAGTCAGGCTTATAGGATGATAGTTCCCGGGGTCTGTTGTGGCTCCACCTTTGTGGAGCAGAATAACCATTGCTGTGTGCCACTCTGTGGGCATGTAGCCTGTGGAGAGGCTGAGTTTAAACAATATGTTTAGATGAGGGGTTAGTTCATCTTTGAGCTTGTGTAGGACGCAGCCTGGGACACCGTCCGGTCCCATTGATGCTGTGTTTTTGGCTTTGGAAAGGGCTGTTTTAACCTGAGTGTCTGTGATTTCAGGGGCACTACATTCTTCTGGTATAGTTATGGGCCCTTTTGGCGGTGAGAGGGGGGTGAAGTTTGGACTGAACCTGCCTGCCAGGATGTTGGCTATATCGGTCGGTTCAGTGTATTTTCTGCCATTCTGCACTAAC
Source organism: Protopterus annectens (assembly GCF_019279795.1). Lineage (NCBI taxonomy): Eukaryota > Metazoa > Chordata > Ceratodontiformes > Protopteridae > Protopterus > Protopterus annectens. The sequence goes on along the minus strand of NC_056745.1, from coordinate 1,466,766,188 downwards.
TCTGAGCAGATCTGAGAATTGCCACTTAGATTCTTGACATAGCTAAAGAATGCCTTGTGGTTATCTTTGGAGTCCATGTCAATTTTTCTTTCGAAGCTAGCCTTGGATGAATTTATGAGGGAACGTAGTTTCTTGCTGATACTGATCAGGGATGTCTTCCCTTTTTGGGATTTTACTCTTTTCTGTACTAGTTTCCTCCTTCTATTGTATAGCTTGTTTATGGCAGGGGTTCACCAGACTGGTTTCCTTTTCTTGGAGGAGTGAGTCTTAGTTTTGTTTGGGATAGCATGATCCATGCATTCTTGTAGGTGCCCATAGAGTGCATTAGTAAAGGATTTTGCAGCTTGGACAGCGTTATCCTTTAGCATGGGGGCTTTGAATCTTCCCACCTTGGTCTTAAGTAACGTGAAGTTTGCTTTTGAAAAGTTTTTCGTGGTGGTTTCTTTGCCCAGGGGTGGTATCGGAATGTGGATATCCAGAGTGATTAGTTTATGGTCAGATCTAACCAGCGAGGGGTTGACCTCCGGTGTGGAACACCTGTCGCCCATGTTGGTTATGATCAGGTCCAATATGTTGTCACCTCTGGTGGGGGTGTTCACCAGTTGATCCAGGGCGTTTGAGTTTATAAATTCTAGGAAATGTTGGGCCAGGGAGTTAGTACTTGAGTAGTTCTCCCAGTTGATGTTTGGATAATTGAAATCACCCAATATCAGGGTGTTTGGTAGGACCTTTATGTTCCCCAGTGTTTCCAGGAATGTGGAGTGGGGGTCCTGGGACATGGTGGGTGATCTGTAGCAAGCTATAATTTGAATAGCAGTTTTTCCCATTGTTAGTTGCACGTGGATGATCTCTGAAGCATCGTGCTGTGCCACTAACCTGGAGGTGTGGGTATCCTTGATGAATATGGATACTCCCCCACCTTTTGTATTTCGGTCTGGGTTTTGTGGCTGAAATGTATGGTATGAGTTGTAGCCTGGTAGTGCTGGGGTGCTCTCTGGAGCCTTAAACCAGGTTTCTGTTACTGCACATATATCGATTTTCTCCATACTGAGGAGTGCCTCGAGTGCGTGCATTTTGAGATTTAGACTTCTGGCATTGAGCAGCATTACCCTCAGTTTTTTGTTACTTGTGCTATTTATGGCGGTGGGTTTGTCTTCTGACCCTTGTCTAAAAAAGGCACTATGGGGGTGGCAAGAGCCTTGGCCAGTGTTTGAAAGCCTAAGGGTGACAGGTGCAAGCCGTCTCTAGCAAAGCAGCGTTTTGTTACCAGCTTTTACCAGAGCATTAATACCCTGTTGGTGAATGTTCATTCTATACAGAGTATCATTTAAGATAAAACCAATTTTCTACAATAAATTAATTTAAAAAATCACAATCACAGAGAGACAACGGAAAAGGGCGTTACTGGTAAATTGGACCTAAAACTGAAAAAAACCTCTATAACATTAAACTAAGTAACAAAAAAAGTATCCAGAAACCTAAACTATTGTTTTATAAAACTACTTCAAAAAATTAAGTAAAATGTTTTAAAAAGTGCCTCAAAAAACAGCAGGAAAAATATTTACAAGAAAATAGATTCATAAGAATGCCAACTACGTAAACCCTTTTCAGCAAACTAACTACACAGACAAAGCAGTTAATGCATTCCACTAAAATGAAAGATGATTGTGTAATGTTTACACATTTATTTAAAAAAAGTGCTACTTTCAAAAAGAAAAACAAACCTTAAATGCCTTATGTAAGTTGTGAAAACAATATATTATCCCATTCAGACTGAGCCCAATTCACCTGGGTGGCATAATTCGCAAAGGCAACGAAGCAAGCTTCAATGTTGCCATCCTCTCTCAGTTTCTTTAGTGACAGGGTAGATTTTGGGGTGGCCAGTACAGTGGCTATCATATTCATCTGTTCCTGAAGGGTCAAACACCCTTGCTGAAGAGCCACTATATGCTGAGGGATATTTGTGTAGGTCTGCATCAGAATCTCTACATGTTTCACTGGGTTGTTCAGCAAAGTGTAACTGTTTACTCACAAAAAGCAAAATCCAGTTCTTACTCTCTGTACTTGAGTGTGGTAAACACATAGGCAGCAATAATTCTCTATTTTCACGGGCAGTAAACTTCAAATATTCATGCAATTGCAGGCCATGATGCAAGAGTGGAAAAACATGTGGTATACAATGACCAAGCAGTGCCCATCCAAACCACCAGTGAAAGAAGTGTACCACCTAAAACAAGAACATGTGGTATACAATGACCAAACAGTGCCCATCAAAACCACCACTGAAAGATGTGCACCACTGAAGACACTCTCTTCATTAACTACACTTTACAGTGAAAAAGTCAGAGCAATGTTTGTTTTGAACTTGAATGAAAACAAGCATGCCTTTGCTTAACATTTGTTTCTGGTTCTTCACAGTTCCAAGATTACTTGGCGTTCACATGTTTAGTGTCGTAGCCCTCATCACGCTGCCTTCCAACCCTCAGATACATGAATACATAATTTCCAGTGATTCTCCTGGCATTTCTACAGCTTTGTCTGGTTATGGTCCAAGAGTCTCAACTAAAACCCTCTGTGAGAAGCAAATATTTCTAACATTATGGGTGGTAACCCTCCTTTAAACAGCACTTCTCCAGATGAATCATATGCATTTTCATTTTTTACTACCTTAATGTGCTGTCTATACATACCATCATCAGTTTTACAATAATATATTGTGCATATACAGCATATCAAAACAAAATTTCTAGATGTGAAACCGCTGTGTCACCATGTGTACATATACAGTGTATATAAAAAGTGTACACAGCCCTGTTAAAATGGCAGGTTTTTGTGATATTAAAAAGAGACCACAATAAATAATTTCAACACTTTTCCCACCTTTAATATGACCTATAACCTGTACAATTCAATTGAACAAAAATCTGTTAGAAAAAAATATAAAAAAATAAAAAATGTACAATAAGTTGGTTGTATAAGTGTGTGCACACCCTTAAACTAATACTTTGTTGAAGCATCTTTTGATTTAATTACAATATTCAGTCTTCTTGGGTACACACCTGCCATTAATTAAAGAGACTCTGATTAACCCCAAATAAAGTTCAGCTGTCCTAGTAGGATCCTCCTGACATTTACTCAATTGCTTACTACAGCAAAAGCCATGGTTTGCAGAGAGCTTACAAAGCATCAAAAGGATCTCATTGTTGAAAGGTATCAGTCAGGCGAAGGGTACAAAAAAAAATTCCACAGCATTGGATATACCATGGAACACAGTGAAGACAGTTATCAAAAAGTGGAAAAAATATTGGACATGAGACGTTCCAAAGAACTGGACGTCCCTCCAAAATTGATGAAAAGACAAGATGAAAACTGCTCAAGGAGGCTGACAAGAGACCTACAGCAACACTGAAGAATCTGCAGGAATTTCTGGCAAGTACTAGTTGTGTACTACATGTGACAACAATCTCCCATATTCTCCATATGTCTGGACTATGGGGTAGGGTTGCAAGACCTTTTCTTACACAGAAAAACATCCAGACCTGGCTAAAATATGCAAAACAATACATCAAGTCTCCCAAAAGCACGTGGGAAAATGTGTTATGGTCTGATGAGACCAAGGTTGAACTTTCTGGTCACAATTCCAAAAGGTATGTTTGGCGCAAAAACAACATTTCACATCACCAAAAAAACACCATCCACACCGTGAAGCATAGTGGTGGCAGTATCATGTTTTGGGGTTGCTTTTCTTCAGCTGGAACTGAGGCTTTAGTCAAGGTGGAGAGAATTATGAACAGTTCCAAATAGCAGTCACTTTTGGCCCAAAACCTTCAAGTGTCTGCTAGAAAGCTGAAGGTGAAGAGGAATTTCACCTTTCAGCACGACAATGACCCCAAGCATACATCCAAATCAACAAAAGAATGGCTTCACCAGAAGAAAATTAAAGTTTTGGAATGGCCCAGACAGACTCCAGGCCTAAATCCAATAGAATATCTGTGGGGTGACCTGAAGAGGGCTGTGCACAAGAGATGCCCTCTCAATCTGACAGATTTGGAACACTTTTGCAAGGAAGAGTGGGCAAATATTGTTAAGTCAAGATATGCCATGCTGATAGACTCCTACCCAAGAAGACTGAATGCTGTAATTAAATCAAAAGGTGCTTCAACAAAGAATTAGTTTAAGGGTGTGCAGACTTATGCAACCAGCTTATTGTACATTTTTTATTTTTTATATTTTTTCCCCCTAACAGATTTGTTTGTTTTTCAATTGAATTGTACAGGTTATAGGTCACATCAAAGGTGGGAAATGTTTTGAAATTATTTATTGTGGTCTCATTTTTTTATATAAAAAAACCTGGCATTTTAACAGGGGTGTGTACACTTTTTATATCCACTGACCGTGTGTGTGTGTGTGTGTGTGTGTGTATATAATCGATGTTTCAGAATATCGAAATTCCGAAACAAATCCAAACCCCACCAACAATTTAAATGCTTCTGCAGGAGGGCAAGCCCCCCTGCACCCCCCACACCTCCGCTACTTAAATATTCCAACTCCAAGATTGCACTACAGCGAGGAAAAGGGAAGTCTACCATTCTGTGCTGTATGCAGATCTCCGTCCACATTGTCGGGATTCCGAAAGTTCGATCATATGGTCTCGGCCATATGAAATTCGATCTTTCAGGATTTCAGCATTGTGAAGTGTTCCCATATATATATCTATACATATATATATATATATATATATATATATATATATATACATATATATATATATATATATATATATATATATATACACACACACACACACACACACACACACATACATATATATGTATATATATATATATATATATATACACACACACACACACACACACACACACACACACACACACACACACACACACACACACATGTATATATATCCATAAACACACACAAAAATACCTATGCTTCTGTATGTCAACATCCTTCTGAATTATTTAAATCCATGGTTTAACTTTTATGTTTTGTTAGTTTGTCCAAGCTGAGACTTTCTCACTGCTACATTCTCCTAATAAAACATTTTATTCTCTCAATCTGTACAAATAATTTCTTCCATTCTGTGATGGAAGTCCTGGCTATATTGAATTAATTAATATATCCAATTTGTTTAGTTATTTTTCAACTACATCCATGTTCAGCGATTTTGTTTTGCTATAAGCAAGCCTGTATCTTAGCAAACAGCAGTACAGAGTTTACTCCCAGCTCAAAACAATAGATTGTTCCACTTTTTCTTCACTTAAACAGCAACTAGATATTTGAAATACTGTTACATGTATTTGTCTGCAAAATAAATGTATGTTTTGTACCACCTTGCTTACATTAAGACTTATCTGCAATTCAGAACATAGTTTGTTTTTGTATCTGTTTGAGTACACAGAAATAACTTGAATCACTTGTGTGCATTCAGTGATAAAAATTGCTTGGTTCCAGCTTTACAAAATTGTAAGTCTATTTTCTGTTCAAAATGCTGGTTGCCTTTTTAAATTTCTTCAGTTGGGCACAAATAACTTGAATACTTCAACTTTAAATATGTATTTATTGCCATGTGAAAGTTATTATGTTATGCCTTTACATAGTCTGTAAAGTCTGTTTCCATTTCAAACTACAGTACAGAGTCAATTATCTGAACATCGATTATGCTGTCAGTTATCCAAACCAGCCTTCCAACTTGGGTTTTCGGGTATGAAAAATCATAAAGTCTGAATATGTAAATATTATACATATTTGCTTGAGGATTTTTTTTGAGCTTGTAGCCAGCTTATGTGTGAAAAATATTCTTTATTGTCCACTGGAATCACTTAAGGGTTAAAACTGCATTCCTTCTGTGCAGAAAAAACAAGATTTTAGAAGTTTTATATCCGGTTCAATTATATGTTTGATTATCCGAGCTACCCTAGGTCCCAATTAGTTCGGATAATCGACTCTCTACTGTAATGTTTGCCCCTTTCTCTTGCTTAAGCAGCCCAAGTTCAAAAGCATAAAGTCATATGTGATAACAAGAGAACATGTTTTGTTTTGCTTTTGCTATATTTGCCAGTTTTGCAAAATCTGGGTGGCCATGGTGGTGCAGCGGTTAGCATTGCTGCCTCACAGCAAGAGGTTCTCTGGTTCGATTCTCGGCTGGGATGCCTTGTGTGTGTGGAGTCTGCATGTCCTCCCTGTGGTCGCGTGGGATTCCTCCAGGTGTTGGTTTCCTCCAGGTGCTCCAGTTTCCTCCCACATCCCAAAGACATGCTGTAGGTGGATTGGACACTCTAAATTGGCCCTAGGTGTGAGTGTGTGCATGTGTGTGCCTTCTGTGGAAGGTTGGGCGCTGGGCTGGCAACTCAACATCGTAAAACTCCACTGCCAATCATGAGCAGACAGGTGGTCTGCTGTGGTGACCCCTAACTGGGAAAAAGCTGAAAGAAGAAGAAGAAGAAAATGTGTTCAACTTTGAACATTAACCCTGCCGCATAAGTCCCAATATTTGTTATACGCTTTGGCAAAAACAAAGTGCCCACAAATTACCACATAGGTGGTAATCCAAAGTACAGAAGAAGTAATTAGGGACCTGGGGACCCAAGTTGATAGCAATCTTTCATTTGACAACCACGTGGCCAAAGTGGTTAGAAAAACATTTTATATAGCCCACCCAATCATGAAGGGATTCACATCTAGATCAGGGGAGGTCATCGTGCCTCTTTACTCATCCCTCATCAGGCCCATAATTGAGTACAATGGCCCTTTTGGGATGTACCTTACCAGACACCAGCAGCAACTGGAAAGACCCCAAAAGTACCTCACCAAGAGGATCAAAGGGCTCAAACAGATGCCATATGCTGCCCGGTTAAAGAAACTCCAGCTCTACTCAGTGGTATACCACCTGCTCAGAGGCGATCTGTGCCTGACGTATAAAGCCATGTCCAACCCGGAATTAATGGACATGCTGCACCTCAGAAAATCCAAATCCCATCGAGCTACGCGCTCGAGAGACTTGAACCTCAGCACTGAAATAAATAGGACATGCTGGAGGGACAGATTCATAACCCAGAGGCTCCCTTCACTCTGGAATAAAATCTCAGACCAGGTTAAGCAGAGTCCCTCATTGACTCTCTTCAAGAGGAATCTTGATGAGTGGATGGGAGATTGTAGGTTTACCCCGGGTATCAATTCTGTGTCACTCTTAGACAGAGGCACAGTATACTAACCTCGAAAAAGGGCATAGCAAAATTAATTTAAAATGGGTGGCGAAAGCCAAACACACTCTGGCTAGGCTTATAATTGCCCTAGGGCAGATAGCCTAGTATGAACCTATGAACCTATGAACCTATACTTGAGAGCTCTCACTTGGGATTCAGAGCATATTGCCACCAGTGCTATATGGGTAATATCAGGGTACATAATTGTGTAAGAGCAATATACTATGATTTGGATACATGATAAAGTTGCATAGACCAATCGCTCATTAGTGGCTCATTATCCTGTCTCTGAATCAAACACTGTCCTCTTATAGGTAACTTCCCTAGTGTTCCCCCTACCAAACTATGCAACACACAGGTAGCTACAAACATACCCAAATGCACTCACTCACTCACTCACTCACTCACTCACTCACTCACTCACTCACTCACTCACTCACTCACTCAAAAATACACACACACACACACACACACACACACACACACACACAAACACACAAATATACATATATATATATATATATATATATATATATATATATATATATACAGAGATATCCTCAAAGTACTTAACTGCCATGGAGTTAACAGCCTTACTCCTGCCAGGACTTAATAGGTGTATGCCATCTAAACTTGACATACATTTTTTTTCATTTTTTCCAAAACAGTGGAGTAGAGCTATTCTTTAAATGAGTTTACCTGCCTATCCAGATCCCATTGAAAGGTTCTGGAGAACCACATGTGGCTGATCCGCATTACTTGTGCCTTTACTCTGCTGTCTTTGCATACTATTTTTGTCAGTCGCACCAGGGTAGTACAATGACCACATCCTTCTGACTGTGGTGATACTATATCAGTCTCTGAATCAGAAACCAGTAACGCAGTGAATAAAAAGGTTTGTGCACAGATGTAGCTTTCCAAATCCCAGCCTTAATCTTATTCCCTCTTCTAATACACATTAAATATGATTCATATTATATTAAACACTATAGAATATGAGTACAGATATAGTCATTTTTGATACATATAAACTGTTTGTAATGCATATTTATTTATTTATTGCATTTTTTACAGGGAAAGTCCACTGGGCCTAAAAGAGACCATTTTCAGTGGAAGGCTGGGGAGAAAAGCTCAGACAAGGACATAGATACAGAAAAAAAATAAACGTTACTTGATACAGAAGTAGAAACAGTGTTACACATAGTGATTACTGTACTATATACAAAATATATACATAAAAGCAGGAATTTAGTTGGTTTGATTACAGTAATATATATACATAATATATACATAAAGGCAGGAATTTAGCTGGATGCCAGATAAATTCAATCAGAGAGGTATAAACAGAGATATATTAATCAGCATCATTGTACCAGTATCAACAAGTGATGAAAAAATAATAAATATGGAGAAAATATCATCAGTCAGCAGTAGCAAAAAGCACAGGAGTTCAGTTATCATATAAGGAGAAGGAAGAGATTAGGTTATAGAGCAGGTACAGAGCCAGGAAGGGTTGTTATAGAGCAGGTACATAGCCAGGAAGGGTTGTTATAGAGCAGGTGCATAGCCAGGAAGGGTTGTTATAGAGCAGGTACATAGCCAGGAAGGGTTGTTATAGAGTAGGTACAGAGCCAGGAAGGGTTGTTATAGAGCAGGTGCATAGCCAGGAAGAGTTGTTATAGAGTAGGTACAGAGCCAGGAAGAGTTGTTATAGAGCAGGTACATAGCCAGGAAGAGTTGTTATAGAGCAGGTACATAGTCAGGAAGGGTTGTTATAGAGCAGGTACATAGTCAGGAAGAGTTGTTATAGAGCAGGTACATAGCCAGGAAGAGTTGTTATAGAGCAGGTGCATAGTCAGGAAGGGTTGTTATAGAGCAGGTACATAGCCAGGAAGAGTTGTTATAGAGCAGATACATAGCCAGGAAGAGTTGTTATAGAGCAGGTGCATAGTCAGGAAGGGTTGTTATAGAGCAGGTACATAGTCAGGAAGGGTTGTTATAGAGCAGGTACATAGCCAGGAAGAGTTGTTATAGAGCAGGTACATAGTCAGGAAGAGTTGTTATAGAGCAGGTACATAGCCAGGAAGAGTTGTTATAGAGCAGGTACATAGTCAGGGAGAGTTGTTATAGAGCAGGTACATACCAGGAAGAGTTGTTATAGAGCAGGTACATAGTCAGGAAGGGTTGTTATAGAGCAGGTACAGAGTCAGGAAGGGTTGTTATAGAGCAGGTACAGAGTCAGGAAGATTGTTATAGAGCAGGTACATACCAGGAAGAGTTGTTATAGAGCAGGTACATAGTCAGGAAGAGTTGTTATAGAGCAGGTACATAACCAGGAAGGGTTGTTATAGAGCAGGTACATAGCCAGGAAAGGTTGTTATAGAGTACCTAGGTACACAGACAGGAAGGGTTGTTATAGAGCAGGTACATAGCCAGGAAGAGTTGTTATAGAGCAGGTACATAGTCAGGAAGGGTTGTTATAGAGCAGGTATATAGTCAGGAAGGGTTGTTATAGAGCAGGTACATAGTCAGGAAGGGTTGTTATAGAGCACCTAGGTACATAACCAGGAAGGGTTGTTATAGAGCACCTAGGTGCACAGACAGGAAGAGTTGTTATAGAGCAGGTACATAGCCAGGAACAGTTGTTATAGAGCATGTACATAGTCAGGAAGGGTTGTTATAGAGCAGGTACAGAGCCAGGAAGAGTTGTTATAGAGCAGGTACATAGCCAGGAAGAGTTGTTATAGAGCAGGTACATAGTCAGGAAGGGTTGTTATAGAGCAGGTACATAGTCAGGAAGGGTTGTTATAGAGCAGGTACATAGCCAGGAAGAGTTGTTATAGAGCAGGTGCATAATCAGGAAGGGTTGTTATAGAGCAGGTACAAAGCCAGGAAGAGTTGTTATAGAGCAGGTACATAGCCAGAAAGAGTTGTTATAGAGCAGGTGGATAGTCAGGAAGGGTTGTTATAAAGCAGGTACATAGTCAGGAAGAGTTGTTATAGAGCAGGTACATAGTCAGGAAGAGTGTTATAGAGCAGGTACATAGCCAGGAAGAGTTGTTATAGAGCAGGTACATAGTCAGGAAGAGTTGTTATAGAGCAGGTACATACCAGGAAGAGTTGTTATAGAGCAGGTACAGAACCAGGAAGGGTTGTTATAGAGCAGGTACATAGTCAGGAAGGGTTGTTATAGAGCAGGTACAGAGTCAGGAAGAGTTGTTATAGAGCAGGTACATTCCAGGAAGAGTTGTTATAGAGCAGGTACATAGTCAGGAAGAGTTGTTATAGAGCAGGTACATAACCAGGAAGGGTTGTTATAAAGCAGGTACATAGCCAGGAAAGGTTGTTATAGAGTACCTAGGTGCACAGACAGGAAGGGTTGTTATAGAGCAGGTACATAGCCAGGAAGAGTTGTTATAGAGCAGGTACATAGTCAGGAAGGGTTGTTATAGAGCAGGTACATAGTCAGGAAGGGTTGTTATAGAGCAGGTACATAGCCAGGAAGGGTTGTTATAGAGCACCTAGGTGCACAGACAGGAAGAGTTGTTATAGAGCAGGTACATAGCCAGGAACAGTTGTTATAGAGCAGGTACATAGTCAGGAAGGGTTGTTATAGAGCAGGTACATAGCCAGGAAGGGTTGTTATAGAGCAGGTACATAGCCAGGAAGAGTTGTTATAGAGCAGGTGCATAGCCAGGAAGGGTTGTTATAGAGCAGGTGCATAGCCAGGAAGAGGTATTATAGAGTAGGTACATAGTCAGGAAGGGTTGTTATAGAGCAGGTACACAGACAGGAAGAGTTGTTATAGAGCAGGTACATAGCCAGGAAGGGCTGTTATAGAGTAGGTACATAGCCAGGAAGGGTTGTTATAGAGCAGGTACACAGTCAGGAAGGGTTGTTATAGAGCAGGTACATAGTCAGGAAGGGTTGTTATAGAGCACCTAGGTGCACAGATAGGAAGAGTTGTTCTAGAGCAGGTACATAGCCAGGAAGAGTTGTTATAGAGCAGGTACATAGTCAGGAAGGGTTGTTATGGAGCAGGTACATAGTCAGGAAGGGTTGTTATAGAGCAGGTACATAGTCAGGAAGGGTTGTTATAGAGCAGGTACATAGCGAGGAAGGGTTGTTATAGAGCAGGTGCATAGCCAGGAAGAGTTGTTATAGAGTAGGTACATAGTCAGGAAGAGTTGTTATAGAGCAGGTACATAGTCAGGAAGGGTTGTTATAGAGCAGGTGCATAGCCAGGAAGAGTTGTTATAGAGTAGGTACATAGCCAGGAAGGGTTGTTATAGAGTACCTAGGTACACAGACAGGAAGAGTTGTTATAGAGCACCTAGGTACACAGACAGGAAGAGTTGTTATAGAGCAGGTACATAGCCAGGAAGAGTTGTTATAGAGTAGGTACATAGCCAGGAAGGGTTGTTATAGAGCACCTAGGTACACAGACAGGAAGAGTTGTTATAGAGCAGGTACATAGCCAGGAAGGGTTGTTATAGACCAGGTGTATAGCCAGGAAGGGTTGTTATAGACCAGGTACACAGCCAGGAAGAGTTGAGATGATTTTTCAGTATTTGTTTGAAGGTGGTGGTGCTGCCTGTGTTTCTTATAGAAGGTGGAAGTGAGTTCCATAGTTTGGTGGCAGTGAAGGAATAGAGGAGTTGAACAGCAGGTAAGGTGGGCTTTTCTACTTTTAGAAGAAGATGAGTTTCAGATCTTAGTTGTCTGCTGGGTTGGTATTTGGCTAGTAGAAGTGAAAGAGCAGGACAGTCTGTAGGTCTGTAGATTATTTTGTGTGCTGTAGTTAGTTGGGTGAATGAGAGATGGTGGAGGAGTTCCAGCTAGTCTAATTGTTTCAGTGAGTTACAGTGGTGGGGCGAGAATTTGGCCTTGGCGGCAAATTTGGCTATTGTTTTGTAACACAAATCAAGTTTGGATTTTGTAGAAGTTTGGATATTGGTGAGGAGAGGGGCACCTTAAAGGAGAGAGATAGATGCAAGGGTTTGTCTAGTAGAAGTGTTGGTGCCTGTAGAGTATATAGCTTCACTGCCTGTTGTTCATAACATTTAGTACACAATGAATCTTGATGCATAAAGGCTGTCATTCATGGACAGATGCTATGCACCTATGTAGTGTCAATTTTCAAGGGCAGGGTTGCTGCATGAAGGCAAATCTATGCATACAGCCTACCTTGACTTAGCCAAGGCCTTCAACACAATCCCACATTTGGGCATCGTTGATAAACTCTTCCAGTTGAATATCAACACTTGTGTCGTCATGTGGGTTGCTAACTGGCTCACCGACAGATTACACTCAAGTCAGAGTTGGGGACTTTACCTCAATCAGCAGACTTGTCACCAGTGGGGTTCCACAGGGGTCAGTGCTGCGCCCCCTATTGTTTGGAATATACTTCTCAGAAGTTCAGGCCAAAACAGAAGGGCTGTGGCTGACTAGGTTTGCTGACGACTGCAAATTAGGTGCAATCACTGAATCTCCAAACAATATCAATATACTTCAAGAGGGGCTTACACAAACCAGTGATTAGTGCCAAAGCTGTGGTCTCAGTGCTAAAAATGCATTATCATCCCCTTCAGTAAAAATGATATCCCTGCAGACTATCATATAAATAATAATACCTTAAGTTACAACTCAGTAGTGAGAGACATAGGAATATACGTTGACTGTAGCCTAAACATTGACCCCCCTGTGTTTACTGTGGTAAGGAAAGAATTCTATGTTGCATACCTCATTAGTAAAGGCATTGCCTCAGGAGTGAAAGAGGTCATAACATGGCAGTACTCGACCCTCATCAGGCCAATAATTGAGTACACTGCTCCCTTTGGCATGTACCTTACCATGCACCTGCAGCAACTTGAGAGACCTCAGAGATTTCTAACCAAGTAAATTCAGGGTCTCCAGCACATGTCATACATTGATAGACTGAAGTCACTGTCACTGTACTCAGTAGTGTGCAGACTACTTAGAGGAGATTTGTGCCTGACCTACAGAGCAATCAGATCCAAACCTAATGAAATGTTGCACATCTGCAAATCAAATGGGACAAGGGTCACCTGCTCCAGGGACCTTAACCTGGCCTGCAACATGAATAGGACCTGTTGGGAGACAGCTATGTCTCTCAGAGGTTGCCACTCTTCTGGAACAGGCTACCCGTTCACATCAAACAGAGCCCCTCTATGACTCTGTTTAGGTCTAGCCTGGATGACTGGATTGGAAACTGTAAATTCCTGCTGAGGATTTTGCCTATGACCTTCCTAGATATGGTCAGTCATTGCTAACTAAGATCTCATGTTTAGGCAAGATCCTTTACATTGGGTTTCTCTAGTATTATATTGGGTACACACTGTTAGGCTTATAAAGACCTTTGTGTCACTAGCCCAATAACCACCTATGAACATAGCTAATCAGACGTCTATTAGGCACTCAGAAATACTAGCAGACTATGTGAAGGATTGTATAATTAAAGAAAAGCATAGTGCTAACAGGAGCAGTACTGTTAGATTACTTGAAGTCTGGAGCACCACTATAGTAGGCACATGACTGACATGATATAAATCACAGAGAAGATAAGCTATTAGAGCCACGTCAATGTATTCAGTGTAGCACCACATGGCTACATCTTAGGTTTGTCTGGCACAAGAGGGGCAGCACAGTAACCGTCAGATAGACCACTGTGGATATGCACGGCAAAGTGCCAGCCATGCTCATCATATAAGTGGGGAAGAAATAGTGGGAAAAGTGGGAAAGAAATAGTGGGAAAAGTGGGAAGAAATAGTGGGAAAAGAAAGGACAGCAAGTACAGGACAACACACAAGGGTGACCATGACATGAGAGGATGGGGGGGGGGGTAGAAGGATTTACAGGACAACACACAAGGGTGACCATGACATGAGAGGATGGGGGTAGAAGGATTTACAGGACAACACACAAGGGTGACCATGACATGAGAGGATGGGGGGGGGGTAGAAGGATTTACAGGACAACACACAAGGGTGACCATGACATGAGAGGATGGGGGGGGGGGGGTAGAAGGATTTTTTTTTAATGGAAAGAGACTATTTTTTCATATAAAGGAAATAAGGGTAGGTGGGGAAGGTAGTGAGGGAAGGCTGTGGTTGGGATAGAGGTTTAAGGGCAGCTAGCAGAGGCAGACAGACAAATATAAAACAGACTCAAACAGGCAGGGGGAAGTAGACACACAAAAGGTTGGTTGTGAAGTGGACACGCACAGACATGCAGACTGTGGACAAAACATGAGTGGGACTGAGTAATGAACAAGGAATGAGACATGACACATACGTTAGGGTAAACACCAGGATGGGGTCAGCATATGGTCCTGGCATGGTAAGATGCCAGGTTAGTCTGGATGGCAACAATCCCAGGCATCTCTCTCTCTCTTTGCCATGAGTGGCAAATGTTATGGGTCACTTGCATGCCGGTAGCCCAGTGGTGGGGTCTGCCAGTCATGTTACCTCACAAGCTGCAGCAGACGGTACTCCACATTGCTGAGGCAGGAATCCAAGTGTTGCCAAATCTCAGCCACTGCCCTCTTGAACAAATGGCAAAAAGAGACCATGGCAGATCCATGTTGAGTATTCTAAGAAGTTTCTCCTTGGAGTCACTTAAAACAAGTCATCATCACCCCTCTACTAATGGGCATTCCAGCTTCAAAGGCTTTGCCCATTGAAAAGTAATGCCAGACCGGAGTGGGCTCTTCTTCTCTTCTGCATCTGAGCTTGCAGAAGGACAGCACAGTGGGAAAATGGTTCTATACATATGGTAGTGAACAGCTGCAATTGTACAGTCTGCTGGCACAGACCTCATAGACACTTTGCTGCTGGGACAGTTACTCCCACCTTTAGTGACATCACTCTATGCTAAGCTTATGATCCATTGCCAATGGAAAACAAAGCATGCTTTCCTGGGTATACAAGGAAAGCAGATAAGATACCAGAACTGCATAAAAAATGCTTTCAGAATATTTCTAGCTATTTGCAGTCTCAGCCTTCCACTGTCAAAACAGGTCAGAGTGGTGCCATAGCAGGTCATTGCAACAATCCTGGCACTGCTCATGAGAATGGATGAGTCTAGTAGCAACATTGTCACAGGAACTCCTGGTGGAAAAACAGCAAATTCATGTTCTTCACTTTGGCACACCATTCCGGGGCTCAGCATTCCAAATCTCCTGAGGCATGGCTACGGTTCTTTATTTGTGGGGAAAGCCTGTGTATAACAATAACTGGAGCTGATAAACAGGGAAATAAATGAGGGAAGCTCGTAAACATGGGTACTGTACAGAAATGGGGGGCTGTGCATAACACTAACTGCAGCTAATAAAACAGGAACATAAATGAGGGAAGCTCGTAAACATGGGTACTGTACAGAAATGGGGGGCTGTGCATAACACTAACTGCAGCTAATAAAACAGGAACATAAATGAGGGAAGCTCGTAAACATGGGTACTGTACAGAAATGGGGGGCTGTGCATAACACTAACTGCAGCTAATAAAACAGGAACATAAATGAAGGAAGCTCGTAAACATGGGTACTGTACAGAAATGGGGGGCTGTGCATAACACTAACTGCAGCTAATAAAACAGGAACATAAATGAGGGAAGCTCGTAAACATGGGTACTGTACAGAAATGGGGGGCTGTGCATAACACTAACTGCAGCTAATAAAACAGGAACACAAATGAGGGAAGCTCGTAAACATGGGTACTGTACAGAAATGGGGGGCTGTGCATAACACTAACTGCAGCTAATAAAACAGGAACATAAATGAAGGAAGCTCATAAACATGGGTACTGTACAGAAATGGGGGGCTGTGCATAACACTAACTGCAGCTAATAAAACAGGAACATAAATGAGGGAAGCTCATAAGCATGGGTACTGTACAGAAATAAGGTAGTCCCCAGAGGCATGCGGGTTTTCTGCATGCCTACGTATGGGGACTCCCATCCATCCTTATTGAAGCAGTGGCAAGACTTGAATATAGGCCTGGGCTTTGATTATGTGAAGTTACTTTTGAACTATTTTTCTCCACTGGAGACTGACCTCCGTGCCAGAACTGATGTGCTTTACCAAAGGTTAGTTGATAATTTCAGCTCAGATTATTGCATAGAAAAACTTCAACTGACATTTACCCAGGTTAAATCTTTTGGTGAGAGACTGTGTAAGACCAAACAGCATAAATTAAGGAGAGATTTGTTGGATTTCCAAAATGGTCATGTCTTTGTATGGCCTAGGTACCAAGAAGGTCAGGCCAAGTCTATGCAGCATGTACAGAAACATAGTAATCTGGCAGCAAGTGTTGTATCTACTAATAATTTGTTTCAACAGCTTAATAACTCTGAGTTTATTCCACAGTCAGTGGTTTCCTCTAACAGGGTGAGTGCTTTAGACCCTATAGATTTTCCAACCACAGACACACCTCCACCTAATCAAGAGGCCATGCAAGGCTATAAGAATCCAGGAGCTATACCTAAAAGCAGCTGTACACCAGGCACCTCGAATCCATCTTTTTTACCTTATCAAAGGAAGTTTGCCCCAGCTCCAGGGAAGATCCAGCAGCAGGGGACCAAGAAAACGGAAGTCCTCAGAAGAAGGGAATATAGTCAACAGAAGAACCAGGCATTGACTCTTGTGTTTAATTTTTCTAGCTATAATATGGATACAGCTATGCATAGCCTTCTTAACAGAGGACTTACATTTATTCCGTCAACTAAAACATCATTAGAGGACACTCTTTTGGACTTAAGATTATTTTGTAGACGAGTTTGTCTAAGGTTGTTTTTCCCGGCTGATGATACCAGGATGGGTGGGGTAACTGAATCTCGTAACATACTTAAAAATAATAGTACCTTTATACCTCCTATACATCCTATGGTGCAATGTTTTCTAGATCTATGCGAAAGAGATTTCTACACATTGTTTTCTCCAGCATGTAATAACACAAAAGGAAGATTTTGTAATCTTAATAGGGACGAGTTTCAAGCCCTGGTTAAATTGAGAAGTGATGCTAATCTGATTGTGAAACCTGCTGATAAAGGGGGGGGTGTAGTTCTGATGGATGTGGATGACTATGTAAATAGCATGAGATTGCTATTGTTGTCTGATCACAATACCTATAAGCACATCACTGCACAGCAGGTCTCTTCCATTATACTAACAGTTCATGAAAATGTATATGATCTATTATTATGTAGACAAATCAGTGTTGAAATGTATGAATACTTGTTAATATCAGACCCCGTTATTCCCATAGTTAAGGGACTCCCCAAGATCCACAAAGAGATTTGGCCTGTTCCAATGAGACCTATTGTAGCAGGTGAGGGTGGGTTACCGCCCATATATCGATCTTTTTGGAGAGCCTCCTACATCCAGTAGTGAGTAATTGTCACACCATTCTTAGTGACACTTACCAACTTATAGATAGCCTTAAGGGCCTACATTTAGAAATGAAGGACACAGAGTACCTCCTCATAACCATGGATGTGGAAAAGCTCTTTACTTCTATCCCTAATGATATAGGGATACAGTATATTAGAGAGCTTCTGCATAAAGAAACACAATATACAAATGATAGAATAATACTGATAACTCAGCTTCTTGACACAGTGCTTAACAACAATGTGTTTATTTTTGAAAATGACTATTATCTACAGGCATGGGGTTGCCATGGGCACCCCTGTGCCAATAGTTATGCTAATTTGGTGGTCTACTGGTGGGAAAAGTTGTTCCTGTTTACCCACCTAATCTTCTAGATACATAAGATACTATAGAAGGTTCGTGGATGATATACTTATAGTTTGGGAAGGTACGTCAGATAGTTTTCATCATTTCCTTGGTTATCTACAAACCACAACAGACTTTTGAGGTTTACAGTGGAGATTTCAAGTTATGAAGTTAATTTCCTTGACGCCACGCTCAGGTTGACAAAAGAGGGTGAAATTGTGACCAGGATTTACAGGAAAGCTGTATGGAAGAATGCATTGTTAGCACCAGATAGCATGCACCCAACCTATACCTTCCGTGGCATAGTCACTAGTCAATTTATAAGAATTTCTAGATTATGTCAAAATAAAGATGATCTTTTGAATGAAGTTAATAATATGGAAACCCTGTTTAGGGATAGGGATATGACATGACTATGGTTAGAAGGGTAAGAAATGAAATTTTTGGAGTTTTAGAACATGATGCTAGTCCGGTGTTCAATATTAAGAATGGATGTAGAATGGGAGCCACTATGGGCCCCAATATCCGTGGAAAAGGCTTAGTTATGTCATTAAATTCACCAATGAAGTGGAAAGTGTAAGAAGTGTGATTAGGAAGCACTGGAATGTCCTTTCAAATAAAGAAATTAGCAAGATTGTAGGACCTGCACCAACATTTTGCTATAGGAATTGCAATAATCTTAAGAGGCAACTATGTAATGACCGACAGGTCACGAATATAAGGAAATCCACTAGTCTAGTACTAGGGGACCTGGTCAGGAAAGGAACATATCCTTGTTTACACTGCCCAAGGTGCAAGAGCATTAGTAATATACAGACTTATCAACATCCCAGTATGAATTTTGTTTTCAAACCCAAGTACTATGCTGACTGCAATACCAAAATGTGATTTACTTGGCCACCTGTTCTTTTGTACAGCATTTTACGTGGGTCTAACCAAGAGAAGGCTAAGGGACCGTTTATGACCATCTTTATGAGATCCATAAGCAGGATGACACTAATGCTTTGGCCAGGCATATTAAAGAGTGTCCTTCTCATTCTTTCACTTTTAGGGTTTTGGACATAATCATTCCAACTTTAAGAAGAGGTAGTATTGAACAAAGGTTGGCTAGAGCCGAGTTACACTGGATCTTAAAACTAGCGGCACATAATTCTCCAGGGCTGAATGGCTTCATCTCTATTAAACCGATGTTGATTGAACGTAAATAAAGTTGGTTTTTGCTATCTAGAATTCTATAGCCCATACTTCCCTAGTAGTCAGGATATTAAAAATGGGTATTATCCCCCTTTTTTTTCCTCTTAATTTGTGGTTAGCCAATTGGGCATTTCCTTTATCTATAGCTCTATAGGAGTGTGATGTATAAGCATTTAATGCTAGGGATATCTTGTCACCTTTGAAGTTGTTGTTCAACATTACAGTATATGCATTACTAAACATCATTAATTTTATACCAGGGTACGTACTCCCTGTATTATAGGTGTTTACAATGGAATAGATAAGTATAGTACTTAGTTATCCAGATCATATATACAGGTTTTATTTTAATTTTTATTTTATTGCTTATTATATTTTATAGTAAGGGCATGTCTTAACATGGTAGAATGGCGTTTTGGGATTAGCCCTTGGTCTGATATATATACATATGTAGCAAGGGTATGTTTTAGTTGGATAGAATGGTGTTTTGAGTAACCCTTCATCCTATATATCTATATTTGTCTTGGTATATAACCCTGCACGTTCACTTGGGGTGACACTCCTCCACCATGAGATGTAGGATTAGAACTGCCCCTTTGAGTTCAGCTACACTGATGTAAAGGAATAGTTTTGATGTCCAAAGGAAGCATTATGGAGATGTCGCTTGAATAAATATCTTGCCATTGTTGTCCCATAAGGGTATATAGTTACACATACATTTTTATACCATAGATATATTTTATATCTGTTGCTTTGTGAATATGTGGTTATGTTTGTTTTATGATTTATATGCATGTGTATAGTATACTCCCTAAACATGTTGTGTAGTATACTACTATGTAAATTTAGTGGTAAATACAGCAATTTCTTACAAGTTTTGTTAATTTTTAAACACAACACGTTCTATGTTTCATGTAAAATAAGTATCACTAGGATAGTAATGCTGAATTAATTGTGTATCTTGCAACATGGTTTATCCTAGTACATATGAAATAGTTTGTAGTTCGTGTAAATATACAGATATTGCCTTTACTTCATTACTAGAGAATTAATATACGTGTTTATAGTGGTCTTGGTTTTACACTGATATATATATATTCCCTCATATATATTTTATATATTTTTTTATGTTTATTTATTGAAGTTTATATGTGGGACATAAAATTTTAGTAATAGAAAATATACATCTTTACAGGTCTTACGCATGGTGGGTAGGATCAGTATGAAGAATGTATTTAAATGCTGGACCTATATTAAATTTTCTTAGTTCCCGTCTCTATGGTCTTGTTTTAGGACCGTGGGGACAACTTTTTAAGTCAGGAGGAACTCCCTACTGAGAATCCAGACATGTGACCTCAATAGCGAATAGGATGATGTTTAATTTGCAATGGCAAACAGTTTGTTGATGCTTCTTCGGTGCAGCTTTTTTACTGATGGTGGAACTGTCTTAAACAACTTGCATTGTATAGATTTTCTTACAATTAAGGTAAGGGATTCTAGCTATGTTTATATGAGTTAAGAGACAAGGAACACCATGATAGTATTTTGATGAAAGAACTTTCAGCCTGTGAGGGATGTGTTCTCATTTCTGAATGCCATTTGCCAAGTTGTAATGCTTTTGTTCAAAATATGCACTTTTGAATTATGAGCTTGTAAATGCATTTTTTATGTCTGAAGTCTGCAGCGTTTTGCCTAGTTAGAGGGTCTTTGTAATGCTTTGAAATATTTTGTGATGAGTGTGAGTGCTGCACTTTAGAAAATGAATTGGATTGAATTTAAACTGCATTTGAATGTAATGATGGCTTTAAACTGATGAAAGGCAATTAAGCTTCATTTTAAATTAATGAGCCCGCCAAAAGTTGTTTAGTATAAGTATTTTGGAATCATTTCATGACATTGTATCTGATGAAGCATAGTTTAACTATGCGAAAGCGCTTATTCTCTGTTTCCAATAAATGAATTTTTTACATATTTCCATCGTGGATATTTTCAGTGTGTCAGGAGCTTGAGTTGGGACTACTCTATAGAAGGATTTATTCGTGGTGACTGTTCTCACTTTTTGGACTTCATTACTACCTCTTCTTGTTGGTGAGAACGTCTTCGGTATTGAGTTGTGTTTTCTACTTTTATTGCTTATCCTGCATTTTTTGTTCACAACTCAATTCACACGATGGAAGGCCAGAATGTTGGGACTGCTTCTGTTCCAGTGTCGAGGGATTTGTCTCGTTTATGGACAGATTTATTTGTACGTGAACTCAACCCTTTATTGTCGCTGGACCTGAATGAAGTGGGGGCCCACACATCGATGATTGATAATGGAGAAAATATACAGGAATTTCATGAGCAACTAAAAACGCTGGAAAATAATCTTTACCAACTACAAAGGTACATGTGGCAAAGATTACATTTAGAAGCTTGCTTGCACCATAAGGTAGTCCCCAGAGGCATGCGGGTTTTCTGCATGCCTACGTATGGGGACTCCCATCCATCCTTATTGAAGCAGTGGCAAGACTTGAATATAGGCCTGGGCTTTGATTATGTGAAGTTACTTTTGAACTATTTTTCTCCACTGGAGACTGACCTCCGTGCCAGAACTGATGTGCTTTACCAAAGGTTAGTTGATAATTTCAGCTCAGATTATTGCATAGAAAAACTTCAACTGACATTTACCCAGGTTAAATCTTTTGGTGAGAGACTGTGTAAGACCAAACAGCATAAATTAAGGAGAGATTTGTTGGATTTCCAAAATGGTCATGTCTTTGTATGGCCTAGGTACCAAGAAGGTCAGGCCAAGTCTATGCAGCATGTACAGAAACATAGTAATCTGGCAGCAAGTGTTGTATCTACTAATAATTTGTTTCAACAGCTTAATAACTCTGAGTTTATTCCACAGTCAGTGGTTTCCTCTAACAGGGTGAGTGCTTTAGACCCTATAGATTTTCCAACCACAGACACACCTCCACCTAATCAAGAGGCCATGCAAGGCTATAAGAATCCAGGAGCTATACCTAAAAGCAGCTGTACACCAGGCACCTCGAATCCATCTTTTTTACCTTATCAAAGGAAGTTTGCCCCAGCTCCAGGGCAAGATCCAGCAGCAGGGGACCAAGAAAACGGAAGTCCTCAGAAGAAGGGAATATAGTCAACAGAAGAACCAGGCATTGACTCTTGTGTTTAATTTTTCTAGCTATAATATGGATACAGCTATGCATAGCCTTCTTAACAGAGGACTTACATTTATTCCGTCAACTAAAACATCATTAGAGGACACTCTTTTGGACTTAAGATTATTTTGTAGACGAGTTTGTCTAAGGTTGTTTTTCCCGGCTGATGATACCAGGATGGGTGGGGTAACTGAATCTCGTAACATACTTAAAAATAATAGTACCTTTATACCTCCTATACATCCTATGGTGCAATGTTTTCTAGATCTATGCGAAAGAGATTTCTACACATTGTTTTCTCAGCATGTAATAACACAAAAGGAAGATTTTGTAATCTTAATAGGGACGAGTTTCAAGCCCTGGTTAAATTGAGAAGTGATGCTAATCTGATTGTGAAACCTGCTGATAAAGGGGGGGGTGTAGTTCTGATGGATGTGGATGACTATGTAAATAGCATGAGATTGCTATTGTTGTCTGATCACAATACCTATAAGCACATCACTGCACAGCAGGTCTCTTCCATTATACTAACAGTTCATGAAAATGTATATGATCTATTATTATGTAGACAAATCAGTGTTGAAATGTATGAATACTTGTTAATATCAGACCCCGTTATTCCCATAGTTAAGGGACTCCCCAAGATCCACAAAGAGATTTGGCCTGTTCCAATGAGACCTATTGTAGCAGGTGAGGGGTGGGTTACCGCCCATATATCGATCTTTTTGGAGAGCCTCCTACATCCAGTAGTGAGTAATTGTCACACCATTCTTAGTGACACTTACCAACTTATAGATAGCCTTAAGGGCCTACATTTAGAAATGAAGGACACAGAGTACCTCCTCATAACCATGGATGTGGAAAAGCTCTTTACTTCTATCCCTAATGATATAGGGATACAGTATATTAGAGAGCTTCTGCATAAAGAAACACAATATACAAATGATAGAATAATACTGATAACTCAGCTTCTTGACACAGTGCTTAACAACAATGTGTTTATTTTTGAAAATGACTATTATCTACAGGCATGGGGTTGCCATGGGCACCCCTGTGCCAATAGTTATGCTAATTTGGTGGTCTACTGGTGGGAAAAGTTGTTCCTGTTTACCCACGAATCTTCTAGATACATAAGATACTATAGAAGGTTCGTGGATGATATACTTATAGTTTGGGAAGGTACGTCAGATAGTTTTCATCATTTCCTTGGTTATCTACAAACCACAACAGACTTTTGAGGTTTACAGTGGAGATTTCAAGTTATGAAGTTAATTTCCTTGACGTCACGCTCAGGTTGACAAAAGAGGGTGAAATTGTGACCAGGATTTACAGGAAAGCTGTATGGAAGAATGCATTGTTAGCACCAGATAGCATGCACCCAACCTATACCTTCCGTGGCATAGTCACTAGTCAATTTATAAGAATTTCTAGATTATGTCAAAATAAAGATGATCTTTTGAATGAAGTTAATAATATGGAAACCCTGTTTAGGGATAGGGGATATGACATGACTATGGTTAGAAGGGTAAGAAATGAAATTTTTGGAGTTTTAGAACATGATGCTAGTCCGGTGTTCAATATTAAGAATGGATGTAGAATGGGAGCCACTATGGGCCCCAATATCCGTGGAAAAAGGCTTAGTTATGTCATTAAATTCACCAATGAAGTGGAAAGTGTAAGAAGTGTGATTAGGAAGCACTGGAATGTCCTTTCGGCAAATAAAGAAATTAGCAAGATTGTAGGACCTGCACCAACATTTTGCTATAGGAATTGCAATAATCTTAAGAGGCAACTATGTAATGACCGACAGGTCACGAATATAAGGAAATCCACTAGTCTAGTACTAGGGGACCTGGTCAGGAAAGGAACATATCCTTGTTTACACTGCCCAAGGTGCAAGAGCATTAGTAATATACAGACTTATCAACATCCCAGTATGAATTTTGTTTTCAAACCCAAGTACTATGCTGACTGCAATACCAAAAATGTGATTTACTTGGCCACCTGTTCTTTTTGTACAGCATTTTACGTGGGTCTAACCAAGAGAAGGCTAAGGGACCGTATTTATGACCATCTTTATGAGATCCGCAAGCAGGATGACACTAATGCTTTGGCCAGGCATATTAAAGAGTGTCCTTCTCATTCTTTCACTTTTAGGGTTTTGGACATAATCATTCCAACTTTAAGAAGAGGTAGTATTGAACAAAGGTTGGCTAGAGCCGAGTTACACTGGATCTTAAAACTAGCGGCACATAATTCTCCAGGGCTGAATGGCTTCATCTCTATTAAACCGATGTTGATTGAACGTAAATAAAGTTGGTTTTTGCTATCTAGAATTCTATAGCCCATACTTCCCTAGTGGTCAGGATATTAAAAATGGGTATTATCCCCCTTTTTTTCCTCTTAATTTGTGGTTAGCCAATTGGGCATTTCCTTTATCTATAGCTCTATAGGAGTGTGATGTATAAGCATTTAATGCTAGGGATATCTTGTCACCTTTGAAGTTGTTGTTCAACATTACAGTATATGCATTACTAAACATCATTAATTTTATACCAGGGCATGCTCCCTGTATTACAGGTGTTTACGATGGAATAGATAAGTATAGTACTTAGTTATCCAGATCATATATACAGGTTTTATTTTAATTTTTATTTTATTGCTTATTATATTTTATAGTAAGGGCATGTCTTAACATGGTAGAATGGCGTTTTGGGATTAGCCCTTGGTCTGATATATATACATATGTAGCAAGGGTATGTTTTAGTTGGATAGAATGGTGTTTTGAGTAACCCTTCATCCTATATATCTATATTTGTCTTGGTATATAACCCTGCACGTTCACTTGGGGTGACACTCCTCCACCATGAGATGTAGGATTAGAACTGCCCTTTGAGTTCAGCTACACTGATGTAAAGGAATAGTTTTGATGTCCAAAGGAAGCATTATGGAGATGTCGCTTGAATAAATATCTTGCCATTGTTGTCCCATAAGGGTATATAGTTACACATACATTTTATACCATAGATATATTTTATATCTGTTGCTTTGTGAATATGTGGTTATGTTTGTTTTATGATTTATATGCATGTGTATAGTATACTCCTAAACATGTTGTGTAGTATACTACTATGTAAATTTAGTGGTAAATACAGCACTTTCTTATAGGTTTTGTTAATTTTTTAAACACACAACACGTTCTATGTTTCATGTAAAATAAGTATCACTAGGATAGTAATGCTGAATTAATTGTGTATCTTGCAACATGGTTTATCCTAGTACATATGAAATAGTTTGTAGTTCGTGTAAATATACAGATATTGCCTTTACTTCATTACTAGAGAATTAATATACGTGTTTATAGTGGTCTTGGTTTTACACTGATATATATATATTCCCTCATATATATTTTATATATTTTTTTATGTTTATTTATTGAAGTTTATATGTGGGACATAAAATTTTAGTAATAGAAAATATACATCTTTACAGGTCTTACGCATGGTGGGTAGGATCAGTATGAAGAATGTATTTAAATGCTGGACCTATATTAAATTTTCTTAGTTCCCGTCTCTATGGTCTTGTTTTAGGACCGTGGGGACAACTTTTAAGTCAGGAGGAACTCCCTACTGAGAATCCAGACATGTGACCTCAATAGCGAATAGGATGATGTTTAATTTGCAATGGCAAACAGTTTGTTGATGCTTCTTCGGTGCAGCTTTTTTACTGATGGTGGAACTGTCTTAAACAACTTGCATTGTATAGATTTTCTTACAATTAAGGTAAGGGATTCTAGCTATGTTTATATGAGTTAAGAGACAAGGAACACCATGATAGTATTTTGATGAAAGAACTTTCAGCCTGTGAGGGATGTGTTCTCATTTCTGAATGCCATTTGCCAAGTTGTAATGCTTTTGTTCAAAATATGCACTTTTGAATTATGAGCTTGTAAATGCATTTTTTATGTCTGAAGTCTGCAGCGTTTTGCCTAGTTAGAGGGTCTTTGTAATGCTTTGAAATATTTTGTGATGAGTGTGAGTGCTGCACTTTAGAAAATGAATTGGATTGAATTTAAACTGCATTTGAATGTAATGATGGCTTTAAACTGATGAAAGGCAATTAAGCTTCATTTTAAATTAATGAGCCCGCCAGAAGTTGTTTAGTATAAGTATTTTGGAATCATTTCATGACATTGTATCTGATGAAGCATAGTTTAACTATGCGAAAGCGCTTATTCTCTGTTTCCAATAAATGAATTTTTTACATATTTCCATCGTGGATATTTTCAGTGTGTCAGGAGCTTGAGTTGGGACTACTCTATAGAAGGATTTATTCGTGGTGACTGTTCTCACTTTTTGGACTTCAGTACTGTACAGAAATGGGGGGCTGTGCATAACACTAACTGCAGCTAATAAAACAGGAACATAAATGAGGGAAGCTCGTAAACATGGGTACTGTACAGAAATGGGGGGCTGTGCATAACACTAACTGCAGCTAATAAAACAGGAACACAAATGAGGGAAGCTCGTAAACATGGGTACTGTACAGAAATGGGGGGCTGTGCATAACACTAACTGCAGCTAATAAAACAGGAACATAAATGAGGGAAGCTCATAAGCATGGGTACTGTACAGAAATGGGGGGCTGTGCATAACACTAACTGCAGCTAATAAAACAGGAACATAAATGAAGGAAGCTCGTAAACATGGGTACTGTACAGAAATGGGGGGCTGTGTATAACACTAACTGCAGATGATAAAACAGGAACATAAATGAGGGAAGCTCGTAAACATGGGTACTGTACAGAAATGGGGGGGCTGTGTATAACACTAACTGCAGATGATAAACAGGAGCATAAATTAGGAAAGCCTTTAAACATGGGTATTGTATACAAATGGGGGGCTTTGCATAACACTAAATGCAGAGCATAAGTGAAGCCTGTAAACATGGCTATTGTACAGAAATGGGGGGCAGTGCATAACACTAAAAGTAATTGATAAACAGAGGCATAAACAAGGGAAACCTGTGAACATGGATATTGTACAGAAATTGAGGGGGCTTTGTATGCCACTAAGTATAGCCCATAAACAGAAGCATAAAGGGGGACTATAGTTGTAATTAAGAGCATCCTATTGCATAGCATCCACTCCCAATAACCACTATTAGTGCACCACATGGAACAGATGCAGGGCTTAGGTGCCACCATGACTCCAGGACTGTTCCTGATACTAACCAATGTGTATTATTTACAAGTGCATGTGTTTCAGCATGACCTGAAAAGGGCAATGGTTGGAAAGGTTCAGAGCCCAGATGAACAACTTGTTACTGCAGGTCCTCGACAGACATGTGATAACTGCCTCCTGGACAAAGCTGACACAGACATGCCAGTATCAGAGCTTTTGCATTCCTGATGTGAAGGCTGTGGACAGCTACAACAGGTCACTGCAACAGATTCAAGAAAGGGTTACTGATATTGTGCTCTATGCACAGGAAAAGACAAATGGTATTGCAATGTCAGTAACCCTGACAGGGAGTGGACTACTACCGCTAAAGGGCTTCACTATGCCTGACAACTTTTTGGTATCACTTAAAAGTGAGAAGAAATGGCTACTCCTACCTTGGGTAGTTTAGATGAGGTAGCTGGGCTTACACCAACCACCCATGTGCCAAATGAGGCTGCATCAGGTTAGTAATATCCATTACAGTCCAGTACAGAACATCTCACTGCATGTTTAAAGAGAAGGCTTGACCAAGGCCTATCTGCATATCTTTCCTTCTAAACACCTCTTGTCTGCAACTGCAGCAAGCTTGCATGATGTCTGTCAGCATATACTACAACTGTATTTTATGCATGCCAAAGGGGTTGAGAATGTTGCCATGTGTGTTCCTGCTGTTATAATTTTCTCTGCTAGAGGGTCTAGCACAACAAGACAACAGAGGACTACAACAGTAGTATGGCTGTGGTTGGCAGTGATGGCAATATGTAAAAGGCACTGTCTGATAACTCACTGGCACCATCTGAAATACTACCAGGGGGCACCCACATCCACCACTACAGAGGCCCTTGTAGAGGTACAGTTTGGGCAACAACCTCACCAGGGAATGACAAATGGCTTCTACCTGAGTGTCACTTACAGACTTCACCTGTGTCCCCATGTCCCCATCGTACACAGTACCTGAAATGTATACCACCTCTGAGGTGCACCACATGGAACAGATGCAGGGCTTAGGTGCCATCATGACTCCAGGACTGTTCCTGATATGGTTACAACATATGGTATTAACCAGTGGATGTTAAGGTCAGTGATGCAGGCAAAATCAGTTGTTAGCCATAACACTGTGGAGAGGGTAACTGTGCTTCAAGTATTCTGGGACAACATGCAAAAAGTAGTTAGTGACATAATGTATAGGAACAGGGGGCACAGAATGCTGCTGATGTCAATGATGGCAAATGTTACCTCCATCTGTGCTTCTTTGAGACACAATACAATTATCTTCTGTTTCCAGATGCATGCCTGTAGAAGGATCAGGATGCAGGATGTTTGGACACAGACTGCCCATATCAGACAAATCAGACTGCTCAGACTGTGGATAGATGGCATCACTGACATGTTTGGGCACACAGCCTGCCATGCCCAGTTGTGTCATCTAGAATGGAGTCAGCAACAATCCTTTAGCTTAACAACTAGGATGGACGGCATATTCACATGGTTCTGTCCCTTCCCTGACAACTGTGGACACACAATCTGCCTTTCCTGCTCTTGGACAACAACGTCCATCAAGATCAGCAGATGCTGCACACAGTCAGGGCGTACATTTATGGTCCCATAGTTCTACATCTCCCACGTCATGGACCCCATCAAGTCCCAACATTGTAAGCCAACACACTGAACAATACCAATGGTCATGTCACTGCAACTTGATGCTACCACAACGTCACAGAGTATATGGCTGTTGTGTTCCCTCCCATGATCCTACCCCATCTCACAGTACAACAGTCACCTGTCATTTTGCCTCCCACCTGTGCCTTGCCAACCCTATCCCTGTATGGGTATGCTTTTGACTGATGCACAGCATGGGCAGTCCATGCACTGCCCTGATTAGCCTGGGAGTGATAAGGCATACGGTTCATACTGTGTTGATGGTGTTGTTGTCTGTAGTTGTGGACGAGATGTCACCTCTTTGCCAATGCTGCAACACCCTGTGCCTGCCCTTACCTCAGCTGTGGTACTGCTGCTGCATGTTACTCACCTGGCTGTCCCCTCTGCCTGCTCAAACAAGTGGTTTGAAAGGTCCTGTCAAGACATTCACTTACTGCACTCACTGTTTGCACAATGTCTTGTTGTGCAACATGGCATATACAACAAAAATCTTGTTGAAGATTTGTGGAATGTATTGCAATGTGCCTCCTGATGCACCTGTCAGTAGAGATGTCACTCTAATAGGCCAAACTCCCACTCCACTACAAGACATGTTTTGTATAGCTGCATTATAGGCTATTTTTCTGCATAGTCTGGGGGTTGCAGATGGGGGATACATCAACCAAGACTCTGGTACACATCTGGCAACACCTGCAGCACACAACAAACAACATTGGACGTGGCCTGCTCTGTGTTACATGGTACTTTTGTGCATAAACCAGTCTATCTACCCATGTGTGCAACTACTAACTAAATGACCCTGTGGTAAATCCTCTTGAAGAAACATTTGGAACAGATCAGATGTGTACTAGATGGGAGAATCATGGGAACTGTCTGGGTGGTGCATGGGTACATTATAAATAATGCTCTGGTCATTACAGACCATATGATAGTTAAGGTTGTAGAGTATCACAGTCTGTCTAGATCAGACAGGGCCTTACTGGCAATGTGCGTGCAATCTGTAGTTTCTAAGTCCTCAAAAAAAAAAAAAAAAAAAAAAAAAAGGAATCATGTTGTAAGATGCTGACATTGCTTTAGCTCCTATCTCTGCAGTCCAGCAGAATCAAACACCCTTTTCCAGAATCATGTACAGTCTCTGAACGCTTTAACTTGGAAATCATACAACTGAAAAAACATTGCAGAAAACAAAGTTGTTAATCATCAAGTATAGATAGATAAATAGATATGGGGGTGGTGGTTTTCTTTTGTGCAAATTATAGAACATGAAATTAAAACCTCTCTGTGAATTTAATCAAAAGCACATCCTTCATTTCAAACACCCATACTGGACAGCAATATACATGAAAATGCATACTTTTCATTTACTTAGCATTCGTAAAGTTGTATCATTTTCCTTGGTGCATACAATATTTATATCCTATCCACATTGAGAACACAGTCACTGTTATTAATTATATACACTTCAGTTTCAGCCTTTTAATTAATTACAGGCTCATTATGATGCCATATCAACAGTGAAGGTATGAACCTAATAGTAAAAATACTAATTCCTTATCCCAGAGTAGATGATCCAGTACCCGACATAAAAGAAGTATGCATCCCTCATTTCCTGTTTACTTGCATGTTCAGGTTTCATCCAACATTCAAAGACATGCCACAGGTGAAATGGTGAATGAGTCAGTGAGTGTGTGTATGTGAGATTGTGATTCTTCTTCAGAATTATTCTGTCTTAGGCTAGTCTTAACTATGAACCTATCTGCCTTTGTGGGCCATTTTAAGCATAGCCAATTTTCATTTCAAAGGTAAGAATCAAACATTGCACCTTGGTGTCTGTAAGGCAACCACTTTAACCATTATGCCAATCCTCCAACCCCTTGCGCATACATAATGCCAGGTCAGGCTCCACCTCTTCACAATACCGAAATGGGTAAAGTGGGTATGAGACAATGACTGAACAAATGCTTGTGTATGCCATGATTGCTGATTGCTTTTATCTGAAGGGGTACTAGTTGATGATTTGACAGAAATGCTCTCATAAGCAAAAATTAGTGTTGTCTCGTGTTTCACATTTATGTGTAGAGACCATTCTTTTGCAGACAAGACTTGTTAAATCGTTAAGGCTGTTAAACTATTCTCCTCACGGTCTGACACAGTTTGAATTGGGAAATACGAAAAAAAGCAGCAGAGCACGACCCAGGAACACTGATTTAATAAGAAAAATGTTGTAAGCACAAAACACGCTTTCGGCGAGCCCAGTGTCTCACCTCCTTCAGACCTGTTTGAATTGGTAATGGAATTGCATGCAAAAATGACATATTCCTAAAGTCAAGTTGTGAAGGACTACTTACAATAAGAAGTCACTTGTAATTGCCAATAGTAATATTATTTACTGTAGTGAGTTCTACAATATTACTTAAGAAGCTAATGGAGGTTGTTCATATACAGTACTGAACTGGATACAATTAGGAAACAGGAGGACACGAGTTCCTAAGCTGCCCTGTAAAACTTTCACACTGCCAAAGCTAGTGGGCCTGCTATTTGCTTCAAAACTGCAGAACTCCCCTTTACTTTGACCTTGGGCAGGAACATTGTGGTAATAACTAAAGCCAGAACTGATCCCCAAAGCATAGTCCTTTGTGACAAAGCATTGGATGACTCTTTCCAGGACTATTGTGATTTTTAGAAACAAAACAACTGCTTTATTGTTGTTAAGTGATGATTACATTGCGGAATAGATTTGCTATGATAAGGCAATTTTCCTTGTGGAGAAAAACTTGAGTATAATTGATTCTCGGGTTTGCAGGAACAGAGCTAGACATCCTGTAAACACAACCAACACTATTGAAACATACTAAACTTTAGAAGTGAAAAATTAAAATTATACTAGCTAATCTAGAATCTTGGATTTTTTTTTCTGTGGGAAGGACATACTGCAACTTACATGTATACTTGCTCCATATCAGACACTGTGATACAAGAAGATTTTTATGGTTAGCATTTGGAACTTTCTAAAAATGAACCTATTCAGATGTCAAAGCTCCAGCCCAGGTCTCCACTTACTACCCCCTCAGTGGGACCACAGGACACCTTTAATAGGATGCTATGGCCTGTTTCTGGCTTTGCTGCCTGTTACACTGTCTTTTTTTTTTAACATCTGTAAGACTAATGCCAAAGCTAAGAGCTACCACTTTGCAGGATGTGATATATGGGGTGTCAGGTATAAGGAACTGTATCTGCGATAGGGTTTTCAGACAACTGGAGAAATTTGCATGCATACGTTTTGAAAATGGTCTACAAGACCCACTTCCCTAAAGAAATCTACTAGAAGATTTTCATATATATTCAAATGTTCAGATTCTTATTAGAAGTGTGAGACTCACATTGTGGGCCTTGTGTGTTCAGAAAAATACACTGTAATTCAAATAAACAATGAACTTGAAAACATATTATTACAATGGAAAATCATTTTTTTTTTTACTGGAGGACTTCACCACCTGCATCTCACATCCTGCTGCACACACACACACACACACACACACACACACACACACACACACACACACACACACACACACACACACACACACACACACACACACACACACACACACACACACACACACACACACACACACACACGCGCGCACACACACGCACACACACACACACACACACATCTATCTTTGAATGTTGGCAGTATGACTGGTATAGGGAGAGAGCTAGCTTATATGATGGACTGAAGGAAGGTTGGTATATTGTGTGTGCAAGAGACCAGATGGAAGGGGAGCAAGGCTAGGTGTATTGGAGGTGGGTTCAAATTGTTTTATCATGGTGTGGATGGGAGGAGAAATGGAGTAGGGGTTATCCTGAATGAACAGTATGCTAAGAGTGTTTTGGAGGCGAAAAGAGTGTCGGATAGAGTGATGTTTATGAAGCTGGAAATTGATGCTGTAATGATGAATGTTGTTAGTGCATATGCTCCACAAGTTGGGTGTGCAATGGATGAGAAAGAAAAATTTTGGAGTGAGATGGATGAAGTGGTGATAACTGTACCCAAAGGTGAGAGACTGGTGATTGGAGCAGATTTCAATGGACATGTTGGTGAAGGGAACAGAGGGGATGAGGAAGTGATGGGTAGGTATGGCTGTGGTGAATTATGGTGGGAGGTTGGCATAATGGTTAAGGTGTTTACCTTACAAACACAAGGTGCAGTGTTTGATTCTCACATGGGGGTAATTGGCTAGGCTTAAAATGGTCCACAAGGGCAGCTAGCCTAGTACTAAACTATGAACTATGAACTAGGTATGGTGTTAAGCAAAGGAATGCAGAAGGTCAGATGGTAGTGGATTTTGTGAAAAGGATGGACATAGCTGTGGTGAATACGTATTTTAACAAGAGGGAGGAGCATAGGGTGACATACAAGAGTGGAGGAAGATGCACACAGGTGGATTATATCTTATGTAGAAGGCCAGTCTGAAGGAGATTGGAGACTGTAAAGTGGTGGCAGGGGAAAGTGTAGTTAGGCAGCATAGGATGGTGGTTTGTAGGATGACACTGGTGATCAAGAAGAGGAGGATGAGTGTGAGGGCAGCACCAAGGATCAAATGGTGGAAACTGAAAAAGGGTAATTGTGAGGTGGAGTTCAGGGAAGAGTTAAGACAGGCACTGGGTGGCAGTGAAGAGTTACCGAATAGCTAGATAACTACAGCAGAGCTAGTAAGAGAGATGGCTAGAAAGGTGCTTGGTGTGACATCTGGAAAGAGGAAGGAGGACAAGGAGACCTGGTGGTGGAATGAGGAAGTACAGGAGAGTATACAGAGAAAGAGGTTGGCGAAGAAGAAGTGGGATTGTCAGAGAGATGAAGAAAGTAGACAAGAGTATAAGGAGATGAGGTGCATGGCAAAGAGAGATGTGGCGAAGGCTAAGGATAAGGCGTATGAAGAGTTGTATAAAAGGTTGGACACTAAGGAGGGAGAAAATGACCTGTACCGATTGGCTAGACAGAGGGATCAAGCTAGTAAAGATGTGCAGCAGGTAAGGGTGATAAAGGATAATGAGGTAAACATACTCACAAGCGAGGAAAGTGTGTTGAGCAGATGGAAAGAGCACTTTGAGGAGCTGATGAATGAAGAGAATGAGAGGGAGAGAAGGTTGGATGATGTGCGGATAGTGAATCATGAAGTGCAGTGGATTAGCAAGGAGGAAGTAAGGATAGCTATGAAGAGGATGAAGAATGGAAAGGTTGTTGGTCCAGATGACATACCTGTGGAAGCATGGAGGTGTTTAGGTGAAATGGCAGTGGAGTTTTTAACTAGATTGTTTAATGAAATTTTGGAACGTGAGAGGATTCCTAAGGAATGGAGAAAAAGTATTTTGGTACCAATTTTTAAGAATAAGGGTGATGTGCAAATCTGTAGTAACTACAGAGGGATTAAATTGATCAGTCACAGCATGAAGTTATGGGAAAGAGTAGTGGAAACTAGGTTAAGAAGGGAGGTGATGATTAGTGATCAGCAGTATGGTTTCATGCCAGGAAAGAGCACTTCAGATGCGATGTTTGCTCTGAGAGTGTTGATGGAGAAGTACAGAGAAGGTCAGAAGGAGTTGCATTGTGTCTTTGTGGACTTAGAGAAAGCATATGACAGGGTGCCTAGAGAGGAGTTGTGGTATTGTATGAGGAAGTCGGGAGTGTCAGAGAAGTATGTAAGAGTGGTACAGGATATGTACGAGGGTAGTGTGACAGCGGTGAGGTCTGCAGTGGGAGTGACGGATGCATTTAAGGTGGAGGTGGGATTACAGCAAGCATCAGCTCTGAGCCCTTTCTTATTTGCAATGGTGATGGACAGGTTGACAGACGAGATCAGACAGGAGTCCCTGTGGACTATGATGTTTGCAGATGACATTGTGATCTGTAGTGAGAGTAGGGAACAGGTGGAGGAGACCCTGGAGAGATGGAGATATGCTCTAGAGAGAAGAGGAATGAAGGTCAGCAGGACTAAGACAGAATATATGTGTGTGAATGAGAGGGAGGATAGAGGAATGATGAGGATGCAGGGAGTACAGGTGGTGAAGGTGGATGAGTTTAGATACTTGGGATCAACAGTTCAGAGTAATGGTGAGTGTGGAAGAGAGGTGAAGAAGAGAGTACAAGCAGGATGGAGTGGGTGAAGAAGAGTGTCAGGAGTGATTTATGACGAGTACCAGTAAGAGTGAAAGGGAAGGTCTACAAGAGGGTAGTGAGACCAGCTATGTTATATGGGTTGGAGACAGTGACATTGACAAAAAGGCAGGAGTCAGATCTTGACGTGGCAGAGTTGAAGATGTTAAGATTTGCACTGGGTGTGAAGAGGATGGACAGAATTAGGAATAAGTATATTAGAGGGTCAGCCCAGGTTGCAAGGTTTGGAGACAAAGCCAGAGAGGCAAGATTACGTTGGTTTGGACATGTGCTGAGGAGGGATGCAGAGTATATTAGGAAAAAGATGCTAAGTATGAAGCTGCCAGGTAACCGGAAAAGAGGAAGGTCTAAGATAAGGTTTATGGATGTGATAAGAGAGGACATGCAGGTGGTTGGTGTGACAGAGCAAGACGCAGAGGACAGGAAGAAATGGAAACAGTTGATCCGCTGTGGCGAACCCTAACTGGAGCAGCTGAAAGATGAAGAAGAAGATACATATATATATATATATATATATATATATATATATATATACACACACACATAAATATAATTCTGGGATCACTGTATCTTTAAATAGATTAAATAACAACTGTCAGACAACAGAGTGACACTTGACCAAGAAACCATGTTTTCTTTTGTTTTCTTCAAAGGGGTAGGTATTTTATCAGGTTCTGCTTTACAGCTGACATTATCACCAGTACTGCATTATCAAAGTACAGAGCAATGCAGGATGTGAGGAAGAACTATGACACTGTATTGAGAATCAACTCAAGCTACTATAAAAAGGCTGATGAAAAGGTTACTAGCTGGCTCCTTCAGGGTTCTTATTGTCTGATATAAAGTATAACTTCATGTCTCTAAATCCACTCTCACTTTTACTTCTGGCATATTAAGAACATTTAAAACTGAATGCTACAGACACTGAGTAATATGGTGTATGGCAAGAAGCCAAGGCAGGCCTTTCAATTTGTGCTTCACTGTAATTCTACTTTGTTGCCCTTGCAAGACTGATGCACCATCAGTCACTGTCTCTGGCATCCCTGGCACACTTCTCCAGAATATAACATTCAAGTTTGTTGACAAAGAATTCTTTGATGTAATGTATCCATCTACATCTGTCGTATCCAACCTCACTCAAAAAAAGTAAAAACAAGATGGCCTATGACTGCCAATACAACTTAAAAGATGTTCACAAGCTCTTGTACATTTTGATCGGCATGTTACCAATCATTCAAAAGACTTAAAGACTTACTGCCAGAGAGATTTAACCTTTTCGCCTTATTGTCCATGTACAATATCTGAAATATGATGCATGGTTTTACACTGTGTTTTAAGGATTGCATAATGTTACGTTTTTTTTCATTGTTGAAATATGACAAAAATATTACTGAAAGCTCTTTGCTATGTCACTTGCAGACCTTACTGGGAAATAAGTTGTAATTGACTATATTGTGCTTTTATTTGACTATATTGTGCTTTTAGAATGAATACAATACCACTAAATAATACCAGCCATTTTATGTAACATATTAGGACTTAAATTACTCTTATGGAACAGATTTACCTATCTACATCTTTTATAAATATACGAAGCACCCTTAAGTATTATGATCATCTCCTAAATAGTCACGGTGCAATAGTGTAGCAGTTAGCATTGTGCATAAAAGCTGTGAATGTTAATAAGCTACTTCCTGAGGTATAGGGTTTGATTCCCTTTACTTTCATTTGTGTATTGTGTGACCTCTGATAAAAACATATGCACTATTAAGAAACAAGTACAGATGTTAACTTTGTAAGGGCTAATATTGGTGGAATGCTTTCTAACATCACTTATTACTTTTTGTTTATTTTTGTATTACTGTACTTTAACAATAGTCACTACATAACAAATATGTTACCGTACATGCAACTAATAGAAATGTTAACATCTATAAATCAAAGTGTAACGTTTCAGATCTATTTCGATTTATAGGTAAGCACTAGGCTAACTGCCCTTTTGGGTCATTTTAAGCCTAGCCAATTTTCCCAAAGGTGAGAATCAAACCCTGTACCTTATGTCCATAAGTTAAACACCTTAACCATTATGCTAACCCCCAGCTCCACCAGCAAAATGAAACAACTTCTCAGTAATAATGATTAGGACTCTGGACTTCTTGTCAAATTTTGAACATTTATTCAGGTAGCAAAATCTTCTGACTAGAGGATGTCTAAGCCATATGGGAAGAACAGTACATGACAGATTTATCATTTCCAACAACTTCATTAGCCAAATAAACACTGTTAGTCCTTGACATTATGTGGTTTGCCTCTATGCAGTCTGCTAAATTAGTGCTTTTAACATTTTTAAGATGAGACTTTAAAGGAATTACTTCTCTTTCCTCTTGCTTGACAGCAGCCTGGAGCCTGACTTTGCTATTATTAAGTTGATCCAGAGCAACCATATAACTAGTTCTTACACTTAGTCTCTACTTGTTGTGTAAGGGGAAATCTGTAGAAGTGATGTTTGCTTCTTATTCTGTGGTGACCAGGTGTTTTTGTTCAGCTAATATTGCTACTTCTAAGATCAGGGATCTGTCTTCTTCATATGCCTGCTATCCATGGTTGCATGAGATCCAAGGATCTGAAGTTCAGTCAGCCAAAATCACCATACTCCAGCCCTTGTGATCCCACTAGAATCTTAAGTCTTATAGTCATCTGAAGATATGTTGGGTGATTCTTGCTTAAAACCACCCATTATTACAGAAATTCTAAGAAAGAACCTTTTCATAATGTTTATAGATAGCAAACTGAACCCTGTGATGCAAGGCATACCATCTTATGGAAATACTTCCTGTGATTTGTTTCAATTTAAACCGAGAAATATTTTTGTATGTTTAACTTATTTGCTATACACATTCATTCCTTGTGATAAGGGTATTGAAACCATTTCCTCTATTCTTACTGTTAATATATATGTCTAAGAGGACCACTGAGATGTTTGCAATAGTTTGGATATGGACTTAATTATTTGTATTTAGATGGTAGATGTTTTCATCAATTTTTGTTGATATGAGGAATCATCATTGTCCCTGTGTTTCCAACGTACTGATGACTGACTGGGAATTCTTTTCAATACAATCATCCATATGCTTAACTGCGGTGGTGATGCTGCGGTAGCGTTGTCGCCTCACAGTAAGACGTTGTCCTGTTCGATTCTCAGCTAGAGCATCTTCTGTGTGGAGACATGTGTGAATGGGCGTGCCTTCCTTGAAGGTTGTGCGTCAGGGCTGGCAAACTCGGCACGTAAAAATCTACTACCAATCATTAGCGGACCGGAGTTCTGCTGTGGCAACCCCTAACCGGGAAAAGCCGAAAGACACAACAACAATCATCCATATGCTTAGACTTTTGTTAGGTTTAGTGATTACATATCTTTTTCTGGTGGTGAAGTAAGAGTAATTGTAGTATCGGGCAAGTAATGTTGTTATTGTACTGTAGGGGCGCTATGGGGAATTAGCAACATGTAGTGTTGGTTCTGTATTCTCTGGTAACTTGTTGTTTCCGGTGTATGTATGGCTATGGAGAAGTTGTGAACATGTAGCATGGGTGCGCACCTGGAGGCTCTTAATAAAGAAAGGCCTTACAACTCCAGAACCGTGTGGTCTCCTTATTTCCCAGGATATAACATATTGGCGACGAGGATGGGATGCCTCCGAGTCCGCTGCGAGTGAAAACGGCGGGGTGCAGTTGATGTCGGACGACGAAGAGACTGGGCCTGCTGGAGTTATGTCTGGTTCCATGTTGGGGTCGCTGGTTGCATATGACTGTCAGACCCAGACCTGGGAGGAGTATTGTGAAGTGTTGGAACATTTTTTTGAAGCAAACCAGATAATGGATGCGGGCCGGAAGCGAGCCATATTGCTGAGCTCGGTGGGCAGCAAGATGTACAGTCTGATGAGGAACTTATTGAGTCCTGATAAACCGGGGGATAAATCGTTCACGGAGTTGATGAGCTTGCTTCAGTCACATTATAACCCAAAGCCGAGTGCAATAGTCCAAAGGTTCAAGTTAAATTCAAGGACTAGAATGGCCAATGAAACGGTAACGGAGTATGTCGCAGTGCTGAGGGAACTGGCGCAACACTGTAATTATGGGGACAGACTGACAGAAATGCTACGAGATAGGCTCGTATGTGGCATTGCAGATGACCGCATACAACGCAGATTGTTAGCGGAGCCTGAGTTGTCGTTTGAAAAGGCCTTGAAGTTGGCACAGGCCATTGAGACGGCGAATAAAGACATTCGTGATTTACAACCAAGAACCATCGAAGGGGTGGGGAGCAGGGGTGCTACCCCACTGCCAGTGCATAAAGTGGTCGTGGAGCATAAATCACAAGGGAAGTCTGGTCAGTATGCCTGTTACAGGTGTGGCGGGGAACATCTGTCAAGGAACTGTCGTTTCTTAAATGAAAAATGTCATGCTTGTGGGAAAAAGGGCCATGTGAAGAAAATGTGCCGATCAATGCCCTCTAGGGACCAGCCGAGAAAGGGGGAGGAAAAGAGCAGTATGATGGACAGAAAGGGAAACCGGAAAATAAAACGGCAGTATGCACACCACATGCGTGAAGGTACAAATCAACACACCAGGGAAGAAGAGGAAGTGTTTACTATGTTTAACATGAAAGAGGCAAGGTGGGAAAGAGTCGATCCCATCACAACTCAGTTGGACTTAAATGGTAAAATGGTGCAGTTTGAAGTGGATACGGGATGTAGTGTGACAGTTCTGTCCAAGGCTGAGTATGGAAAGTTATGGCTAAAAGAAGCTCAGGAGCTGCGGGACTGTTCAGTGACTTTGAAAACATATACAGGTGAAACCGTTCCCACACTGGGGATGGCCAAAGTAACTGTAAAACACAAAGATAAAGTCAAACAGTTGCCAGTCATGGTGGTAGCAGGTAACGGACCAAACCTGTTAGGCCGGGCGTGGCTAAAGGAGCTGGAAATGGGTTGTCTACGGCTCCATAAAGTAGAACAGCAGGGGCTGGCCTTGCAAGAGGTGCTGGAGAACAATGAAGAAGTGTTCAAAGAGGAACTGGGGACCTGGAGGGGTCCACCAGCAAAGATACACGTTAAAGAAAACGCAACGCCAAGATTTTACAAACCCCGACCGCACTACATGCAATGAAGAAGAAAGTGGAGACTGAGTTGGAGCAACTCACCAAGCAAGGTATAATTGAACCAGTGAAGTTTTCGAATGGGCGGCACCAATTGTTCCAGTATTAAAGCCAGATAATACGGCATATGTGGTGACTACAAGCTAACAGTGGACCAAGTTTCGAAACTGGGGCAGTGTCCATTTCCTAGGGAGGTGGATGTATTTGAAAAGCTGTCGGAGGTGAAAAGTTTAGTAAACTGGACCTCAGTCATGCATATCAACAAGTAGTTCTGGAAGAAGGGTCAAAGGCATATGTCACCCTTAACACACACAAAGGGCTGTTCCAAGTCAATCGTTTACCCTTTGGTGTTTCCTCTAGTCCAGCTATTTTCCAGAGAATAATGGAGGGACTGGTGGCAGGAATTCCGAAGGTGGCTGTGTATCTGGACGACATCCTGTTGACGGGTAGGAACAATTGCGAGCATCTGGAGACTCTGAATGAGGTGCTAAGGCGACTGCGAGAGGCTGGTTTACGGGTGAAGAGGAGTAAATGTGCTTTCATGGCAAAGGAAGCAGAGTTCCTGGGTTACAAGGTGGATGCATCGGGCCTACACCCCCTGCCAGACAAGGTAAAAGCCATCCAAGAGGCACCTGCGCCCACAAATGTTACAGAGCTGAAGGCCTATTTAGGCTTACTCAACTATTATAACAGGTTCCTACCAAATCTGTCAACGCTGTTAGCTCCTTTACATAAACTATTAAGGAAGGAGACCCTGTGGACGTGGCAGTAGGAACAAGACAAAGCGTTTGAGCAGTCCAAGGAACTAATGCAGTCCTCAGAGGTTTTGGTGCACTACGATAGTCACAAGGACTTAATTTTGTCATGTGATGCCTCACCTTATGGGTTAGGGGCCGTGTTGGCACACCGTATGCCAGATGGACAAGAAAGACCCATTGGGTTCATGTCACGAACCTTAACACCAGCGGAGTCAAACTATTCCCAGCTAGACAAAGAGGGGTTGGCTGTAATTTTTGGAATTAAGAGGTTCCACAAGTACC
The DNA here is from genome assembly GCF_019279795.1 of Protopterus annectens. Classification (NCBI taxonomy): domain Eukaryota; kingdom Metazoa; phylum Chordata; order Ceratodontiformes; family Protopteridae; genus Protopterus; species Protopterus annectens. Next base: position 1,466,724,598 of record NC_056745.1, on the reverse strand, counting down.
TCTATGGCAGGAAGTTTACTGTGTGCACCGATCATAAGCCTTTGTTGTCACTGTTCAACGAGATGAAGGCTGTGCCTCAGATGGTTTCACCCCGCATTCAGAGATGGGCTGTAACATTGAGAGCTTATGAATATGAGATTGTTTATAAGCCCGGGAAACACCATAGCAATGCGGACGCGCTGAGCCGTCTACCGCTACCGGGGCCTCTCTAGCGAGAGGAAACGGAGGACCGAGTGTTGATGATGGAGGACATCACGTTGGTGTCAGCGAAGGAACTGAGCGAATGGACACGAAAAGACCCGGTGTTGGCTCGAGTGTTTCAGTGGGTCCAGCAAGGCTGGACAACCCAACAACCTGATCCAGTTTTCCGGCCTTATGAGGTGAGGAAAACAGAGCTGAGTGTGCAAGATGGATGCGTGTTGTGGGGGGCACGAGTGATAATTCTGCCCCCAGGAAGACGTGCACTTTTACAACAGCTGCACCAGGGTCATGTGGGCATCACCCGAATGAAGGCCTTAGCACGAAGTTACTTCTGGTGGCCAAAGTTGGACCACGACATTGAAGTCACTGTGAAAGAGTGTAAAACTTGTCAGCAACATCGCAACTTACCTGTGGCAGCACCACTACACCCATGGGAGTGGCCGAGTAGACCTTGGCAGAGACTTCATATAGACTATGCCGGGCCTTTTATGGGGGCAATGTTTTTGATAATAATGGATGCTCATTCTAAATGGATGGATGCCTACCCAGTCAAAACACCCACTGCCACCACTACCATTGAATGCCTGAGGAAGAGTTTCAGTAGCCAAGGATTACCAGAGACTATTGTATCAGATAATGCTTCATGTTTCATGAGTGAAGAGTTCAAGGGTTTCCTGGAAAAAAATGGCATTGTACACGTCACATCAGCACCATACCATGCGGCTTCAAATGGCTGTGCTGAAAGGGCTGTCCAGACCTTTAAAGCGATGATGAAAAAGGCCGGAGACGGAAGTATGGCAGCCAAAGTATCAAGGGTGTTATTCAACTACCGCATTACACCCCAGTCTACCACAGGATTGTCCCCTGCCGAAATGTTGCAAGGACGGAGATTAAGATCAACATTGGATCTGGTGCATCCAAACATCCGAGCTAAGGTAGAGAGGATACAGTGGAGGCAAAAAGAACATCATGATCGACGATGGAGAGAGAGAAGTTTCCTGGAGGGAGATGCAGTGATGACGCGAAACTTCAGTTATGGACCTAAATGGATTCCAGGGTTCATTGTCAAGAGCACGGGTCCCCTGTCGTACCAGGTGAGGTTGAATGGAGGTTTAGTGGTGAGGAGAAATGTGGACCAGATTCTGCGGAGTGCGCAGGAGAAGGACTCCATGGAACTGCAAGCCCCGGAAATACCGTTAGTTTCGGGAGAAGGGCTCGCAGCGGCAGGAGGATCTCCAATCTTGGGGGCCGAGGGAGACCGCCGGGACTCGGAAGGAGAGGTTCCCGAGGACCCAACTTTTCCAGGGATGGACACACCGGTACCAGAGGTGGTAACTGTGACACCGGAGTCACCTAGGGTGGTACCATTGCGCCGTTCTAAGCGGGCACTGGTTAAACCTAGTTACTTGAAGGACTATCAGTGTTACAATTGCATGTCTAGCTTAAAAGAGCAACCTAACTCGATGGTAGGGTAACCGTTTAATACTAGCCGGGTATTTAGAAATTAAGGTTTTGGCTTGCTCCCTTGTTTTTTCTTATGTAAGGAAGCGTATTCAGCGCTTAAGAGGGGAGGAATGTAGTATCGGGCAAGTAATGTTGTTATTGTACTGTAGGGGCGCTATGGGGAATTAGCAACATGTAGTGTTGGTTCTGTATTCTCTGGTAACTTGTTGTTTCCGGTGTATGTATGGCTATGGAGAAGTTGTGAACATGTAGCATGGGTGCGCACCTGGAGGCTCTTAATAAAGAAAGGCCTTACAACTCCAGAACCGTGTGGTCTCCTTATTTCCCAGGATATAACAGTAATTCTGCATTTTTTTTTTTTTTTGGCATTTTGAAGGTAACTGGGTTGATGTAGGTATTGATTATCTAAACACGCAGACATAGCAAAATCTCTGCTTAGGGATTTATAAGAAGCACACAGCTACAAATCATTTGAACTATACTAGAACACAGCTTACATACATTACACTTAAAAAAGGCAAGCTGTATGAGTTTGTAAGGTGATTTTTGATGACAATCTATTCATTAAAGAGCTGGGAATTTAACGAATATGTTTACTGAAAGAGGTTGTGAAAAACTGTCATCTCACTTATGCCATAAAGTAAGGAATGAGAGGCTGACTTGGTTTCTACTAGTTCTTATTAATGAAAGTATTACTGTTAACATGATAATAGAACTTAAAAGAGTTTTTCAGATTATTTTGCATTACTAAATTCTTTTGGTGCAAACATTATTAAGCATTTGTGCTTAATTGTAATGACACTTTGTTACCTAGAATTGTCTGTAATACCCAGAAGATAATTCTGTTTAACAAATAATTTAATGTTATTGATACACACTCCATTTTTTGTCAATGGAAGAGGGCCAAATTTAAGGCTGTTTTAGAACATAATTATGATGTACCTGATTCCCTTAAAAAGTAGAGACTTTTAGTTGTAGTTTTTGTAAGATGTGTATATTTACATGTGAAGGCCCACTTTTGAGGTGTAAGATGTATATATTTACATGTGAAGGCCCACTGCTGTGGTGTAAGATGTGTATATTTACATATGAAGGCCCACTGCTGCGGTGTAAGATGTGTATATTTACATATGAAGGCCCACTGCTGCGGTGTAAGATGTGTATATTTACATATGAAGGCCCACTGCTGTGGTGTAAGATGTGTATATTTACATATGAAGGCCCACTGCTGCGGTGTAAGATGTGTATATTTACATATGAAGGCCCACTGCTGCGGTGTAAGATGTGTATATTTACATATGAAGGCCCACTGCTGTGGTGTAAGATGTGTATATTTACATATGAAGGCCCATTGGTGATGTTATCATTGATGACTACATCTTTGTTAGCTAAAGGCTATTTAATTGTAACTCTCTTATGGTGGTGTATCCTACCTTTTATGTCAGGTTTGAGGCATTATGTGTTGTAAAACCACTACATGGTTATACAAAAAACTGAGTTTACAGTTACTTTACCTATATTAAATGTTTATTGATTAAACCTGCTGTTTTTTAGTCATGTGATTTAATTTAGGCAATTATTTAACTAGCTTGATTTCAAGTATGTGTTACTCTGAACAGGTCTCATTTTATATTAAGAGACAAAAGGGTTCAGTGGTTTATAATAAAATTCCCCACTGTTAGAATGCATGAGTCTTTTTTTTTTGATAAATCAAAACTCAAAATATTAAAAAAAAAACAAATAAGCACAATAAACATACAGTTCAGACTGTGGATTTTCAGGCCATTCTCAAGGGTATAAAGATAATTTTAGTGTCAATTTCTTGTTTTTATGGTACCACACAGCTTTGCTTCTTTTTCCACATCCTGCTCCATGTGTAACCTTCATATACACAATTTTACTAAACCTTTAATTTCTAAATATTACAGAATAAGCTTGTGGTGGCACATTTTCAGCATTACGGAATTATCCTGCAAGTGAACTTGATATTGATTTTCATATATTGAACTTCAAATATTCATCTTTATTGATAAGTGAAATTACTCTAAGCCACACTGCACAATCATTTGCTTGCTTCCTATACTAAGGTCACTAATTAAGAATGAATAATTTGCTTGTTTCCTATACTAAGCTCACTAATTAAGAATGACCATTTGCAGGATTGGTCTTTGGCTCAGTAATTTTTAGTCATCATTTCAAGCCATATTCATATATTTGTGTCACAGCTACATCTCTAGCATTGCAAGGTTTCATTTGTTTAGTATACACTGGGGCACTGTCAATCACTTCTACCATCGATACTTAATCAGGTATCTTTACTTTTTTTTTCCTGAAAGCAATCTAATTAGTGCACCAGATTATCATGATATCTTCTTGGTCTGAAAAATTGAGATTCAGTATGCGTTGTGATACATTTTTTAGCATATCATCATAGGATCATAAGAGAATATTGGCTAACGACCCTAAGGGCCTTTTTAGAACCTATAGTCATGCTTCACATAAATACTAGAAGGGTACTGGCCCCATAATGTATGTGCAGGGGTATATAAACTTGGGCATAACTGGTTGAGCATTTACAAGCTTCCTCTCTCTTCCAGAGACATAGGTTCTAGACCAGGGCTAAATTGGTTATTTGCCATCCACTGATCCACGTTTCACTAGAATAAGTGCAGGGAAGAACTTTGCTTCCCATGGATGGCAAGTCTGTTCCAGAGAAACGGCAGCTTCTTAGACACATATATGACCCTCCAGCATGTCCTACTTATGTTGCAGACTATGTTTAGGTCCTCAGATCAAGTATTTCAGGCACTATTAGTTTTTTAGATGTGCAACAGGTACATTAAGGCTAGATCAGTGGATGGTTTGCAGGTCAGACATAGATCAACTCTCAGCAGCCTGTAGGAGGCCTAGTATAAGGACAATGCTTCGAGTCAGTCCTCTTAAGACTTGTTTTTATACCAAGTGTTCTTTTTTGAGGAACTTATGTAGTCACTCCAGTTATTATATATGCCCGGTCAAGAACATGTTGAAGGGTGCATTGCACTCAATGACTGATCTTATGAGGGCACAGTGCAATGGCATTAAGGCATATTTGTACTTGGAAGCTGTACTCTTGCTTGTGAGTTGTGCAACGTGGAATGATTTTATTATTACTTTAGACACATGATGATCAAAGGTCAAGTCTACATATATTCACAAATCCCCAACTACTAGTCTACTCTTGGGGGGGTTATTACCAATGTAGTAATTTGCTAGGGTGGCCATCTTACCAAAGGCTACTAGTATGCACTTCTTAGCATGAAACGTAAGATTGTGACTCTGGCACCAGTTATTAGTTTGTATTAGGTCTTCTTGGAGGATGCTTGTGCCCTGGAAATCCTTCTACATGGCTCACTTCATCACAAAAGGTTTCTCATCCAGAAAAAAAGAGGTCATTGTTCCCCTCTACTCACCACTCATTAGACCCATTATAGAGTACAATGCCCCTTTTGGTATGTACCTCACAAGACATCTGCAACACCTTGAAAGGCCACAGAAATACCTCACAAAGAGGATTACTGGCCTCAAACAGATGCCCTACACTGACCGTTGAAAACAACTCCAGCTTTACTCCGTCGCATATCACCTACTCAGAGGCGATCTCTGCCTAACATACAAAGCTATGTCAAACCCAGAGCTGTTGGATATGGTCTGCTTAAAGAAATCCCAATCCCTCCGAGCTACACGCTTTAGGGACCTTAACCTTGTCACCACAATAAACAGAACATGCTGGAGGGATAGATTCCTGTCCCAGAGACTTCCCATACTCTGGAACAGACTACCTATCTATGTCAAACAAAGCTCCTCATTAGCACTCTTCAAAAAAATCTTGATGATTGGATGGGAAATGGGAAATTCACTCCAGGGATCACTTCTGTGGCTCTGCTCGACAGAGGCACAGGAAAATAATTTTCTTGGGTGGCGAACGCCAGGGTACCTTTTTGGCTAGGCTTATATAGGCCTTAGGGATAATAGCTTAGTACCTACCTATGAACCTATGAGGGGATTCAAGTACTGTACATGCAATAAGTTGCAATTGTCTGCATATTTGGTCAGCCAGAGGCTTTTTACTATAGCTTTGATTCCAGACAAGTAGATGCCAAAGAGGAACAGCCTGAGGCTCGAGGGACTCCATGTGACTGGCTTTTTTTATGGAGGTAGACTCCTCTATGTTAACTTCTTGGGTCCCATCTGTGAGAAAGTTGGTTACTTAATGGGTGACATAAGGTTTTATAGCTAATTCACTGAGCTTGACTACAATATCTAAGTGGGGAGTTGTGTCAAATGTTTTGGCCAGATTGATCCGAGCAGTAGGAACAGTTTTGTCCTCATCCATTGTTTTGGTGACCTTTGAAGTAGTCCACCAGATTCAAAAATCATGACCTTCCCTTGATGTAATCAGATTGGGTTAGATACAGTGTCCCAAGTTTTCCTATGTTGTTATTTATCAAATACATAATAATTTTCTCCATGGCCTTGCAAATGAGACTAGTCCGGCTAATGGGTCAGTAGTTTCCTGGGTCCATGGGTAGCCTGCCCTTGTGTAGTGTGATAAGAGTAACAGTCCTCCACTTGCATGGCTCAAAGTCTGTTTGAAGGCCATGACTGAATAGTGCTTCTAGAGATACCAAAACGTCATTTTTGTGCTATTAAGGAGGCATCCAGGGATATTATCAGGCCCCATTGATGTGTTTTTGCTTTGGAGAGTGCACTGATGACCTGTTTCCTGTTAATAATTCGGAAGCTATAATTGGGAGCATTTCTAGAGAGGTGTCGTGGGGAAGCAGCGTAAAAATGGAGATGAATTTACATGTCAGTAGGTTTGCTATCTCCTCATGCTCAGTATAAGTGACACCATTAACAAATAGTTTGGTGCATTATTATGTATTGCATTTGGGGTTTTGTACATAATTGACGAAAGTCTTGTGATTCTCTTTGACTTACAGTCTATTTGTACCTCAAATTTGGCTTTGGTTGACTTAGTCCCTTGAGTTGTTTAGTTTGATGAAGGGGTTTGTCCCTTGCTGGACATTGTGCTTCTTGTTTTTGTCCTTGCTGGACATTGTGCTTCCTGTTTTTGTCCTTGCTGGACATTGTGTTTACTGTTTTTGTCCTTGCTGGACATTGTGCTTCCTGTTTTTGTCCTTGCTGGACATTGCGTTTCCTGTTTTTGTCCTTGCTGGACATTGTGCTTCCTGTTTTTGTCCTTGCTGGACATTGTGCTTCTTGTTTTTGTCCTTGCTGGACATTGTGCTTCCTGTTTTTGTCCTTGCTGGACATTGTGCTTCTTGTTTTTGTCCTTGCTGGACATTGTGCTTCCTGTTTTTGTCCTTGCTGGACATTGCATTTCCTGTTTTTGTCCTTGCTGGACATTGTGCTTCCTGTTTTTGTCCTTGCTGGACATTGTGCTTCCTGTTTTTGTCCTTGCTGGACATTGTGCTTCCTGTTTTTGTCCTTGCTGGACATTGTGCTTCCTGTTTTTGTCCTTGCTGGACATTGTGCATCCTGTTTTTGTCCTTGCTGGACATTGTGCTTCCTGTTTTTGTCCTTGCTGGACATTGCACTTCTTATTTTTGACCAGGATTTTCTTCCTTGTTATATAGTCTATTAATGTTGTGATTCCACCAGTGTGATTGTTTAAGTTTGTCATGAATTTATTTCCTTTGGGCACTACAGCCTTTATACTGCAGTATACATGATTGTAGAGTGTTGTTGTGAAGGATTCAGTACAGGCAGCAGTGTTCCCTGGGGTTGGAGGGGACTGAAATGTTGTCATGGTGTCACTTAGATATAGGAAGTTTACCTTGGAATAATTTCTAAAAGTTCCAGGGTTACCTGGTGTCTTAGGTTTTATTATTATTTCAAAGGAGACCACTTTATGGTCTGGCATTTTTAGGAGGAAAACACACTTGGGAGAGTGCAACATTTCTCCACATTGTGGGGACTAGATCTAGGATGTTGGTGGCCCTAGAGGCTGTATGGACTATCTGGTCTAGGGTATTCGTATTTACAAAGTCCAGGAATCTCTGGCCCTGCCTATTAGGGGTCATGCAAGATCCACAAATTATAGTGGGATAGTTAATGTTGCCCATGAATATAGTCATTGGTTAAATAGGGAGTGCCTCCAATAAGTTTAAGTATCTGGTACAAGTTTCCTGGGTCAAAAGGTGACCTATAGCTTGCAAGGATATGGTACGGGACTTTTCCTATCTTAATTTGGATGTAGAGAAGCTCAAGCATATAATACCAGCCTTAAGGTGAGGTGTGTTTGTGTTTACTAGACATTGAAACACCTATACCTTTTGTTCCTTCCTGTGCTATAACAGATCTAAATGTGTGTGGAAGGTATTATAACCCTGCACTGCCAGGGTATTCTCTGTGGTTTTAAACTTTGTCTCAGAAAATGCATACATTTACATTCTCCAGGATAAGGAGAGCTTGCAGGGAGAGGAATTTCTTGTTTAGACTCCTGGCATTAAGTAGCAATACCATTAGATTTTCTTGGGTTGGTTTTGTTATGTTAGAAGATTTAATAAGCTGGTAATGTCTAAAAAAGGCACTGTATGGCAGACAAGGTCTCAGATAATATTTGAAAGTCTAGAGAGGATAGATGCAGACCACCTGTGCCAAAGCAATGTGGTCTTTCAGCTATATCGACACAGACTGACAAATATTGTACCCCCTTTGAATGACACCAAAGCTAAGATGATTATTAAAGTCAACTATCTTCTACGCATATTGCAGTTTCATCCTCAGAGAAGGTAGAATGCTCCTTAGTGCTAGGTTGGTACCAAAAAGCCTATCATGTCTCTCTTCATATAGTCTAGGGAAGTGCATCTCAGATCATTCACTTGCCCCATGGAGTTTAACTGAGTCATACTGGAACTTGTAGATCAATGACCTGAGTGTGTGTGTGTGATCTGATGGATGCTTGTCCCTGAGAGGGGAAATGACCATGACCTTCTCCTTGCTCAGCATGGTGAGTGGAACATCATTGTGCCTGACAATGGAGTCTCCTATGGCCAAAATCTTGGATTGTGTGGTGGTCTGCTTTATGGGCTTAATCTTAGACACACTGTAAGCTGAGGCTGAATGTGCCATGGTGGGTGAGTTTTTGAGGTTGCTGTGGAAGTTTATTTTAATTACTCTGGGAGGTCTTTGAGAGTTTGTTTTGGGAAGATTATGTTTAAGAGCCATAGCACATATAAGTCTATGTGTTTGTCCTGTAATGTTAGTGTGGCAGGTGTTGTGTAGTGTTGTGAGTTTCTGACAACTTGATTGGTATTTGAAGTGGTTGAGTGTGACAGCTTTGCCTCCAGAGACACTATAGAAGTACATCTTGCACACACTGCATCAGACTGTTTAAGAATTAGTTGGCTGAAAGAAGACATGAGACAACTGCTACATTGTCTCAAGACTCCCACTTCTATAAGGCTGTCAACAGAGATAGTAGGAAAGTGCCACTCCATGGTTTCAGGTATAAATACAGAGGGTATCATGGGGGTGGTATCACAAGATTTTTGCTCCTTTTAGTGTGACTACTGTGATGGAGAACAGATTTGCTAGGGTGCTAGTTGGTTAAGAAGTGCAGGCTAATTTCACAGAAGAGTGCCCCTTTTTGTGTAAAATTGCTGCTCGTGGAACAACAACATGCTCAGGAACTGTTGTGGGATAGTTTTTATAAGGGATTTGCATTTCTAAGTGGCTTTGTTTATATAATATACTGCTAACCACCGCTGCATGAAGAGCAGCTTTGCACAAATGTGACAATGCATCTTTAATAATGTCTCATGTTTCAGGAACACCTTCTTCAAAAATGTGTGTTCCCCTATTGGAAAAGAATTCTATGTAGTCACCTCTCTCAATCCAGGTCAGTACCCTCATCAATAAGTAAATGTCATGATTTTTTTTTTTTTTGCTTATTATAACTAAGCATCTTTCACATCAACAACTTTCCATGCTCTTACCCATGTATTTGTACAAGTTTTAAATATAAGACATGTCAGTAAATATGACATCTAAGCAACAAAACTGTTACTTATATTTCTGTAGTTCTGTTTACACGTCAGGGTTGCATTTCTTCTAGTGCGTAATTTAAAATTCATAAGGTTGTTTTGTACCTTAATCTGTACCAGGAATGGGTTAACTTTATGCAGACCTAAGTTTAGCATAGCATATAGAGGATTCCTTTGGCTATTGTGTACCTCATGCCTGATCAAAAACATGTAAACAATCACTGAAAGCTAAATTTTAACTCTTTTTCACATAGACTACTTGTAAATATTTAATTGTAATTATTTACTCATTTGCTATGTGTTAATTTAACCAAATATATAGTATTTTAACCTGGAGAAGTTTTGTGCTGTTTGACAGTATAAGCTTCATCTTTGCTGCAGTCCATACATTGTTTAAAGACCAAATATTATTCCATACAAATTAGTGGCCAGCTGTTGAATCCATGACTGAATGTTAAACACAAGACAGAATGTGTCATGAGCTAACTCATTTTTTGCATGCTTTTTGCCCCTGTGCCTGGTGACTATCAAGTCTCCCCCAATTCTGGAAGGACCATTACTCAGGCAGCAGTAGGGGTTGCTGGTGCCCTTGCTGACATAGCTTGCATTTTTTATTATTATGTCAAAGCTCTTCCTCTTGGGTGGCTCACGTAGAACTATGTCACCACATGTCTCCTCATGCACATATATGCTTCCAAAGAACTGATGAGGAAGAGTACTGCATTCATAGCTTGGTAAGCTGAGCACATGTCACAGGACCACTACAAATGTTGCCACCCCTCCTCCGAGGGGCTGCAGCATAGGATAGCCTTATTCCACTGCTTCCCCTGAGCCATACAATCCTCTCTCCACCAGCACCATTAGGTACCCATGGTGCTATTTGAATTTGGGTCATCTGTGTCAACTGTCAGACCTTCACACTCCCCTAGATTAATGAGCAAATTCTGCTGTGTTGGGGAACACTCGGCACTGGGGATGCTCCTCATATCATGTTATGAAGGCACTTAAAAAGATTCAGGCCCTGTACAGTCAGCACTGAGCACCATATTGTTGGCTGTCTGTGCCACCAATAGACAACAAGTATACTGCAATATATAATATGTTACCTTAAACTTCATAAAGAAATTAAGTGAAAAGTGCAGAATGTTTTGAACTCTGCACCCCTACACAGAAAGCGCTTAGTAAGTAGGAACCTTAATTCTCTACGCTAACTGAGACGTTTGTGCAGCAGCACATTTTATTACCCACTAAGAAATATGAACCTCTACTGTCTGGCCTTCGCTGCTTGCAATGGTCAGTGAGTGATGAAGGACAGGGCAGTATATGAAGCAGGAGCAGGAGAGTTCCTTAAAACCAGGGACAAGTGAGAGGGATGGGGATGTATCCATTTGGGGTAGGCTTTGGACAAACCTGGGAGGGACACTAGATGATATCAGGGAGACTTTCTTATCTCTTAGGTGGAATTACCTATAAAACAAATAGAGCAGCAGGTCTGGGATCACAGTGCGCTGTACAAACAGGAAGACTGAAACTCAAATATCTGCCATTATTGACCAAATGAAGACAGGGTCAAAAAATAAGAAGTGACATTGAGTATGTTCTGTTAACTCAGAGACAGCTAAAGGGTATTTCATTGTGTGTGTGTGTGTGTGTGTGTGTGTGTGTGTGTGTGTGTGTGTGTGTGTGTGTGAGAGAGAGAGAGATTCATACGTCACCACAGTAGTCAAGGAGATATATAAAGACAAGCCAGTTAGCCAAAAATGAAGTCTATCCTCATTGCAGCTATCCTGTCTCCAAACTGCAGTTACCCATATTGTGTAAACAGACCCTTTTGGCCACAGCTCTTACCATCAGTTGTGGGATTCTTCCTGAGTCCCTGGGTATATCTTGTGAGAAAAGATTTATGGAGGAATTTCCATTAAAGACGTTTGCCAGTATAGGAAACAGGTTGTAAATATCGAAAACCACAAAACTTGGGTAGTAACTGTATCATAAGGTTTGATACTGTGTTGTTCCATACAAGGACAGCACTTCCAGATACCCATCAAAATGTTGTAAATTTAGAAAACCTGGTTTCTATTACTATTGTTTTGATTTTGAACTTGATTGATGAAGTTCATCATAACTGGAATTTTGTAGTCAGTGATGGTAGAATTGGGTTGTGGATGGACGGATGGATGGATGGTAGAATGAAGTGTGAGCATCAATCAGTTTGGGGGAATGAACTTAAAAGTATACATGGGAAAGTGACAATTTGGCAAATGTAATGCCAATTGTAACACTGTAAATTAACTTTACCAGCCATCCCAGTGTTGGGAAAAAAGCAGTTTACAGGACAGTGCCCCCAAAAATAAAAGCCATTTTTTTGTCCAATGACAAATTGATGGATATGGTAAAAATCAAAGGCTGAAGAGACAGGAAAAAATGTAACTATCCAGTGTACTGTACTGATTCATTAGCCATTGAAATATAATTAAAAATAATTGCAAACTTGATTTTGCAGGAGGAGAAGGTAGAACACTTTGGGACTGATCCATTCAAAGAAATGCTTATATAGGCAACCTTCTGAATAATACACCTAATGTCAGTGTGCTCAGAGACTATCTAATAGAAACCATGGCACTTTTTGATAATGTATGTGTGCACAATGACATATTTTTGCCAATAGTCATTGGTATGCTAATCAAAGTATTAATAAATGTATAGTCCCGGATGATATTTTAATTGTAATACCAATCAAGTGATACATGTGCCTGAATTTAGTTTGAAGCTTACAGTCTTTACAGGGCATCCTTCTCGAAAAGTACCTATTATGATACACTGACACGTATTCTGTCAAAATAATTTATATAATACTCAAATGTGCAACTGAGCATAAAGCTTATAAGAAATTTGTATTTTACATTACTGAACATATTGACTTGGAATACAGAGGTAGATATGTGAAAACTGCATTGGACTGTCATGACGCATGACATACTACTGTGCTACCTTACTGTACATTGCCATGCACAACATAGTCCTATGCCACCTTACTGTACATTGCCACGCACGACATAATACTATGCCACCTTACTGTACATTGCCACGCATGACAAAGTATTATGCCACCTTACTGTACATTGCCATGCATGACATAGTACTATGCCACCTTACTGTACATTGCTATGCACAACATAGTACTATGCCACCTTACTGTACATTGCTATGTGCAAGGGGACAGATCAGGAGTACAGCACAGATGATATAAGTAAGCCAGGGGGTGGTTGTGGCACTGGTATGGTTGTATCATGTGATGATGTAGTGGTCAAGATGCCATGCAGCCAAACTCCTGCTATCCACCTTCCTGGTTTGTGGCAGTGTCAAAAGAGCATGACTGTCGCAAGATCCCTAAATATGATGAACCGTGTGGCAGTGAGAGATTGAGCTGGGCAACTCCCTGCAAATAATGAATGTGAGTATGTGAGTATCCCTTGAACATATAAAGTGTGCAAGTGGGCAGACAGGGCATGTTACTGCTTTTGACACATAACAGTCATCTTTTGGGCAACTTGTTCATATGACCAATCAAAGTACCACAATTACATAGCATAAAAATACATGGCATGGTATAATAGTGTAAGGGTGTGTACAATGGCTTGTAATAACTGTCTAAGCAACACAGTGCTTATATATGTCACAGCATGGTATAATAGTGTAAGGGTGTGCATGATGGCATGTAATGAGTGTACAAGCAACACAGTGCCTATGTATGTCACAGCATGGTATAATGGTGCAAGGGTGTGCACAATGGCATGTAATGAGTGTACAAGCAACACAGTGCTTATGTATGTCACAGCATGATATAATGGTGTAAGGGTGTGCACGATGGAATGTAATGAGTGTACAAGCAACACAGTACCTATGTATGTCACTACATGGTATAATGGTATAAGGGTGTACAAAATGGCATATAATGAGTGTACAAGTGACACAGTGCCTATGTATGTCACAGCAAGATATAATGGTGTAAGGGTGTGCATGATGGCATGTGCTGATTACAGATATACAGCATGGCTGACCTGCCACCAGTTTATTACTTTGAAATTCCAAATTGATATGCCTAAAGGAGACCATCAATAAAAAAGCACATTTTTCTAGACAGAAAATGGCCTCCTGCTGCGGACCCTATGTGATCATGGCTGGCAGATACTCCAGCATGAGAGATCTGACCAGGCCTTCTACATGCGTGTCTGTTCGGACTTTACAAAGTACATAAATGATATCAGTGGGCAGAATAAGCCATTATTTCTGTTCGTAGAAGGGTTACTGAAATGATCACACAGGCATGCAGTAAGACAACCTGTCTGGCACAGGAGCAGAGGAACATGGATGGCGCACTGCTGACAGATTCCCTGACAGATTCCCTATGGACAGCCATGGATGGGTTCCTGGCATCTCTGTTTGGGGGCCCAGACAGTACCGCAGTTCACAGTGGAGTACAGAACTTCAGTGCCAGATTGCAAATGATATATTTAGAATAGCTTTCAGTGATGTATATCTCAACAGGTGGTACTATTTGCAGTACGTATCCAATTCGGAATCATACAAGTAAAGATCAAGGCTTCTTTGTTGTTACAGGAACATTGGACTTATACATGCAAAGGAAGTCTACTCAAGGTTATGTTAACCATACTTCTTTCATAGTACTCTATTATACAGAAGTAATATCACTGGGCTGCAGGTGTTGGTGAGGGGTTCATTCTTAGACTGGGTAATGCTTATGTGTTTTCACAGGTGATGTGTTATCAGGTTCTCCCACTATAGATACAGGTCTACCTGATGTTGGAGGACTGTCTGAGGGCAATGATGATGGCAGACAAATTCGGTCACAGGCAGGAGTCATGGTGCCAGTGACAGACTTGAGTAATGCCATGGCTACATCCCAAACCTTTCCATGAACACAGCTCATATGAGTGTGCAACCACCTCAAGGTGCTAGGATGCCACTTAAGGACAGGATAAAGTCAAACCATCAGCCCAGATGACAAGTCAGTGTCATTACTAGTAGTTTACTACTACTATTAGCTTTAATAGCAACACACTGGGATGGTTAGTTATTTAAGTATTGTGAATGCACTCGACATTGAGTGACAATTTGAGGCAAGTGATGGTGCTCACTTGCCAAATGAGAAATGTTTCATTATCATGAATTCTAGTTGCTTTTACACTCTGTTTGTGTTTCTTTTACCATCTTGGTTTGTTATTATGAAATCTAGCAGTAATACAAGTTGCAGTCAGCTGTATTGAAGATTGAGAGGGTTGTTTGATAGGGGTCAACTTTTATCCTGTTTTAAATACCCCATGGATTCCTAAAAAGGAAGGAAACAAGACTTTGCAACCCATCATCTCAGCAACACTGAATCATAGCTATGTGGTGTTCTGATGAAGTCTGAATGTAAAATATAGGATGAAAGCGAA
Organism: Protopterus annectens; assembly: GCF_019279795.1. Classification (NCBI taxonomy): domain Eukaryota; kingdom Metazoa; phylum Chordata; order Ceratodontiformes; family Protopteridae; genus Protopterus; species Protopterus annectens. Next base: position 1,466,709,420 of record NC_056745.1, on the reverse strand, counting down.
TGGCTTTACAAAGTTTTGGATATTAAATTAATAAAAGTACTCACTATTTGAAGTTCATTTGATGCAATTCTTTTGATTACTCTGTTCATGACTGGGACCATTGTGAGTTTTTCAGGCTCCTTAGGAAAAAATTGTGTCTCCTACAAGCACACAGTATAAGGACATGAAGCAGGGGCTGCCTGAATAATCTAGGACTCTTAGCATTGTTAAGTTCATTCATGTTACGGAAAAGTAACTGTAATCACATGACTTGGCTGCACTTTATTGAAATAGCCTTCACCTTTACTGTTAAGCAAATTTGAAGCTGCCTGCCCCAACCCCTTCTCATCTTGTCACAATAAAGAAAGGGAAATGCCTGACTGTGTGAACATTACACTAACATAGCATAAACCCAATTTCAAATATTAAAACTCTTATCAGAACTGTTAAAAACACAGAATTATATATAGCTCCTTACGTTCGCTGACTCCCAAAGACCACATGGCAGTTTCACCAACTGAACAACTGCAAGCAGTCAAGGGAAAGATGGTGAAAGAATCATACGGAAAAGGGGAAGCAGCCACAAGGAAGCCAAACTCCTTCACAATCCACAAAGTCAGCTCAGCTGAATGCAATGTTAATACACAACACAAACACATAACTGCATGAAAAAGGTATCTGTCTCTCAACACACTACTCTGTTCCCAGTTATTAATCCTTAAATAAGGACCAACCACCAAGCCCACCCCATACAAAACAATTGTTGTTCTGAGATCTAGGAGTGTAATTAAACCTAAAAAGTTTGACCTTTGCTTTCTACGTAGACTGCACTTCACACACTGACTTACAGATGTCGTAGCGATATGCTAGCAAAACGTGTACGAAGACAATATCATTATCTCCAGTTAATGAAGGATGGGGTAGGCATTATAAAATGACTGTCCTGTCTCATCATCAGTAACACACGCATCTCACTCAAGAAATTTGCCCTTTCAATTACCTGTACTTTATTATTGTATTGAAAACAGTAAATACAATTATAGGAGGGAAAACCTGCTATATAAGAAGAAAACTGAAATGATTAATTTATATAATACATCCATATCTTCCATGCTCATATACCATTAACTATATAATCTCTCCTTTTGCCATTAAGGGAGGGATTAAAATGTCATTATATGAGGAGGTTTAATCTCTTCCATCATATTTCTTCTTTAAGATAAATGCTGAGATGTGTGTCTGTGTGTGTGTGTGTGTGTGTGGGGGGGCACTTTCAGTCCCAACTTTGCGAGACAGAATAACTGAACTAAATTTAAGCACTCTTAAATTAGGATTGAATAAGAGGTAACAATAACTGTTCCATGAACGCTTTTTAATTTTCATTAGCATTAATAACTTACAGATGTTTTAAATGATTCACATATTGATGGATTTTCCATGCTGTTTATTGGTTATAATGATTTTTCTAGGACAATAAAAATGAAGTGTATGCACTACTCTAAATTTCCTACATAAACAAGAATGGCAGTCTATTTACAATGCCTTAAGACCCTCCTTACATGATTTAGGAACATAAACACCATTTTTTTTAATACACAAAGGAGATAGAGTAACTATTAAGACATTTGGAGATCATTGTAGGAACCCAAAGTATAACCCTTCCTGACAGGAAACTGAACAAGGGAAGCTCATTAAGAAAGAAACCCACCAAAAATGCAAATGGCATTAGTTGAAAAGTACTATGCTCACATTACACTTACATACACTAACTGCAAGGCTGTACAACTGCAGGGAAAACAGAAACACCCTTCAAGGGTGCAAAACAGTACAACACAACTGCAATCTTGTAGTAAAGCTGATAAAAGGAAAACATTGTGGTACTACTAAATCTGGGAGCTGCAGTCCGGGGGTTGCATTCTTATATTTACCATCTGTTGAGTGGTGGATCGCTTATATTTACCATCTGTTGAGTGGGGGATCGCTTATATTTACCATCTGTTGAGTGGTGGATCGCTTATATTTACCATCTGTTGAGTGGTGGATCCTTTATATTTACCATCTGTTGAGTGGTGGATCACTTATATTTACCATCTGTTGAGTGGGGGATCGCTTATATTTACCATCTGTTGAGTGGTGGATCGCTTATATTTACCATCTGTTGAGTGGGGGATCGCTTATATTTACCATCTGTTGAGTGGTGGATCGCTTATATTTACCATCTGTTGAGTGGGGGATCGCTTATATTTACCATCTGTTGAGTGGGGGATCACTTATATTTACTATCTGTTGAGTGGTGGATCGCTTATATTTACCATCTGTTGAGTGGGGGATTGCTTATATTTACCATCTGTTGAGTGGTGTATCGCTTATATTTACCATCTGTTGAGTGCGGGATCGCTTATATTTACCATCTGTTGAGTGGGGGATTGCTTATATTTACCATCTGTTGAGTGGGGGGATCACTTATATTTACCATTTGTTGAGTGGTGGATCACTTATATTTACCATCTGTTGAGTGGGGGATCGCTTATATTTACCATCTGTTGAGTGGGGGATCACTTATATTTACTATCTGTTGAGTGGAGGATCACTTATATTTACCATCTGTTGAGTGGGGGATCGCTTATATTTACCATCTGTTGAGTGGGGGATCACTTATATTTACTATCTGTTGAGTGGGGGATTGCTTATATTTACCATCTGTTGAGTGGGGGGATCCCTTATATTTACCATTTGTTGAGTGGTGGATCACTTATATTTACCATCTGTTGAGTGGGGATCGCTTATATTTACCATCTGTTGAGTGGGGGATCACTTATATTTACTATCTGTTGAGTGGAGGATCACTTATATTTACCATCTGTTGAGTGGTGGATCACTTATATTTACCATCTGTTGAGTGGGGGATCACTTATATTTACCATCTGTTGAGTGGGGGATCGCTTATATTTACCATCTGTTGAGTGGGGATCGCTTATATTTACCATCTGTTGAGTGGGGGATCGCTTATATTTACCATCTGTTGAGTGGGGGATCGCTTATATTTACCATCTGTTGAGTGGGGGATCACTTATATTTACCATCTGTTGAGTGGGGGATCGCTTATATTTACCATCTGTTGAGTGGGGGATCACTTATATTTACTATCTGTTGAGTGGAGGATCACTTATATTTACCATCTGTTGAGTGGGGGATCACTTATATTTACTATCTGTTGAGTGGAGGATCACTTATATTTACCATCTGTTGAGTGGAGGATCGCCCAGGTATTTTTCTACTTACTGCCTGACATTTAAAATGCACTGCCTGTCAGAAAAGAAGCCAGGAGATCACATCTTCCTTCAGAAGTAAAGGGCTGGTTACAGTAGATATATGAAGTAAGTGCACCAGTAAATCCAATAACTCCAAAACTACAGCAAGCTACTACCTCTATATCCCCAAAAGGACATTCTAAAACTTGACAAGCTACTTCTGAGTCATGTACTAGCAATATTTTTTACTGTTACTTACAGAAAAGGTCAGACAGCTACTAGAGTCTTTTACCTCCCCTCTTTTCTGTCTCTGTCTTTTTTAATAATAATCCAGTAGCATTTACAACTGTGTGATATGTCAAATCGATGTGCATGTCTTAAATCAATGTGCAGAATTAGCAGTGAATACATTTTCCACAGCTCATGCTGTGAAGCCTGTTTCAAATATCTGATTTTTCTTCCATTTAAATTGTTTATACAATTATATATCAATTAGTAAGTAAAATGCACTAAAATGCACCAAAGTTAACCTTTTTATTGCCACCTTACACTACATCAATAGGCACACATCTCTCTTTTACTGCTTATAGAGGTACACGGACTGCATTTTTCAATACTATGCTACACAATATCACTTCTTCAACTTGTCTGCTGTTACATATTCTCTTGCTTTGCTTACTTGTATATATTTTTATGGACCTTATTACAGGGATTCCACAGCAAGTGGACTCTGACCAAATGGACATAATCATCAACAAAATAAAATAAATCCATAAATATATTCTGAACAACCTTAACATTAAACTGGATATAATGCATTGCAACATTAGCGTGAAACAGTATTGTGTAATGTAAATGGTTTAAGAATTACAGGCTTAGTAAACTAAGATGGTTATATTATCAGAATTATGTGCCTTTCAAAGTATTGCTTCAGAGATTTCTTAGTATGATGGGGAATAATATCAGAAAAAAAATCCACACTATATACAAGTATGCCAAATAAAAGGTATGGATGAGTAAATGATTGTAGGTGGCAAGTGAATGATAAGGTATGTTTTAGCACAAGTAAATGAGAGCAAATCTATTTTATTTTGAGACAGCTTGTCAAGAGACGGTCATTCCTGATTTTCTCATCAAGTGTTCCATCAACTGCTCCTACTTGTTAACTGCCATTAAATCCAGAGTCCTCTAAAGAGGATTGAAATGTTCCTCACCCCCTCGGTGATTTTGTGATCTTGGGAGTCAGTATATATAAATTGCATGGAGCGTAAGGGTTCCCATAAGGAGGGGGCATGGGGCTTTCCCTCTGCAAAAATATTTTCTTCAGTTAATTTTGCTGCACTTAAATGATTACCTAATAAGACAAGATGTGGTATCTTGACTTACTGACTATGCAACAGGCTGGTCCTTTTGACAAGCTAATCTCAAAGAGCTTGTGCTTAATGAGTTTGCTGTTGAAGTTATTGACCAAATTCAAACAAAGAAGTTGGAGGCAGTATGTTAAAATTAAAATATTAACAATCAACACAGACTAACAGTAAAAATAAATGTTCAAGAGTAAAGTAATGGTTGGCAGTATACAATCCTTGTAAAAATACCGATTGCTATCATAAATGTGAACATTTTAGATTGTGGCTGACCTTAATACATCATATTTAACTCAGTCTGACACTTATTGCCATTTATTCTCATCATTTTTGGACACAGTAAGGGGGGACTGGCATTCCTTTAACCCTACCACACTCCAACTTAAAAGAAAGTAGTCGCAATTTGGGTTCATAGGATCATAGGAGATTACTAGGTTATCAACCCAGAAGTAATTTCAAGCCTAGCCATCTCATCCCAATATAATGTCATGGAAATGTTGGTTAATATCAAAGACTGACTTTAGTAATGACTGCCCATGTCCAGGAGAGTTGTGTGTGCTATTCCTGGTAAGAATTTATGGTGTCCCATCCACTCATCCAGGTTCCCTTTGAACATTGTCATAGTGGTGCTCTGTTTCACATGAATAGGTAACCTATTCTGCAGATGCGGCAGTCACTGGGAGATAAATCTGCCTCCAGCATGTTCTACTTAACTTGTAAGCCATATTTAGGTCTCTGGAATGGGTGGTCCTAGTCCTGTTTGATTTATGGATATGCAGCAAGTTCATTAGGTTTGTGCCTGAGATTGCTCTGTAAGCCAATCATAAGTCTCCCCTAAGAAGTCTATATTATACAGAGTAAAGTGACAGGGACTTTAGTCGGTCTGTGTACAGCATGTGGTGGAGTCCCCTGATTTTTTTTTGTTAGAAACCTCAAGGTCTTTCCAATTGCTGCAGGTATTTTGTATGGTACATGCCGAATAGGGTGTTATACATAATTATGGGCCAGATTAGTGCCGAGTATAGAGGGGCTATAACCTCTTTTTGCTCTCAAGGTGATGCCTTTATTAATGAAGTGTCCTACATAGAAAGCCTTTCTTACAACAGTAGACACATTGTGGTCAAAGTTAAGATCAAGGTCAACTTGTGAACCCAAGTCCTTTGCCACTTCATGGGTACTTAGGTATTTTGTTGATGTGATAGTGTAAAGAGGCACTGTTTTTGCCAAAGGAAATGATGATGCATTTTTTGCATTCATTTTGAGACCGTGACCAAGGCGCCAGTTATTAGTCTGTGTAAGACCCTCCTGGAGTATACCAACACCATTTGGGGATTCAATAATTGCACCCAGTTTGCAGACATCTGGAAACCCCGTCAGCCACAACCCCTTAGTTTGGACCTGAACTTCTGAGAAGTACATACCAAACAGTAAGGGGCCCAGCACTGATCCCTATGGTACCCCACTGGTAACAGGTCTGCTGGTTGATGTGGGGTCACCCACTTTGATAGTGTGTGTCTGGTTTGTGAGCTAGTTAGCAACCCATCTTACAACAAAGGGGCTTACATTCAGTTTGCTAAGGCTTTATTAGATGTTTACAATATCTGAATACTGTCTTCATTAACAGTGCTGATAAACAATAAGTCTGTAGAAATGCTGAGATGCTGGTTTTGTAATAACAGTGCTGCTAAATATATCCAAAGTTTCTGTACATATATTGTGATTCTCCTGAATTATATCAATGGAAACAGTGGACAGCTGCACTGGTGCAGCAGTTAACATTGCTGCCTCACAGCAAGAGGTTCCCTGGTTAGATTCTCAGCTGGGGTGCTTTCTGTGTGAAGTCTGCATGTCCTCCCTGTGGTCATGGGGGTTTCCTCCAGGTACTCCTGTTTCTTCCCACATCCCCAAAACATGCTTTATGTGGATTGGACACTCTAAATTGGCCCTATGTGTGAGTGTGTGTGCCTTCTGTGGAAGGTTGGGCACTGGGCTGGCAACTCAACACTGTAAAACTCCACTGCCACTTGTTCTGCAGACTGTTGTTCCACTCTGACAACCCCTAACTGGGAAAAGCCAAAAGGAGAAGAAGAAGAAGAAGATACCCACACCTCCAGGATGGTGGTGGCACAGCACGAAGCATCAGAGACTAACCATGTGCAACTAACAGTGGGTAAAACTGCCTTCCAGTTTATAGCCTGCAACAGACCACCCTCCCAAACCCAGGAACCCCACTCGGCCTTCCTGAGAACACTGGAAAATATGAAGGTCTCTCCAAACACCATTATATTGGGTGACTTCAACTACCTAAACATAGACTGGGAGCATTACTCTAGCTCCAACACCTTAGCCCAAAGGTTCCTAGAATTCATAAACTCAAATGCTATGGAACAACTTGTTACCACTCCCACAAGAGGGGAAAACATACTGGACCTGATCATCACCAACATGGGGACTCTATGCTCCAGACCAGAAGTGTATCCCTCACTGGTAAGATCAGACCATAAACTGATCTCACTGGATATTCACATCCCGACCCCACCCTCTGCCCAGAAAACCACAGTGAAAAACTTCTCTAAAGCAAATTTCACACTCCTCAAAACAAAGGTGGAATCCTTCAAAGCCCCCGGGCCTGTGGAAAATATGGCCCAGACTGCAGAATCCTTTATAAATGCATTCTATGAACACCTTCAGGAATGCATGGATCATGCAATCCCAAATAAAACCAAGACCCAATCCTCCAAAGGCAGACATCCGGTCTGGTGGACCCCAGTCATAAACAAACTATACAATAGAAGGAGGAAGCTACTACATGATAGAGCAAAATCCCAAAAAGGGAAGGCATCTCTGATCAGTATTAGCAAAAAAACTAAGGGCACTCATAAAATCATCTAAGGCCAGCGTCAAGAGAAAAATTGCACAGGACACTAAGGATAATCACAAGGCTTTCTTTAGTTATGTTAGAAACCTGGGTGGGAATTCCCAGATATGCTCAGAATTAGTCCAAAATTACAAAAAATACACCAAACCCACAGACATTGCCAACATCCTAGCTGACAGGTTCAATGCAAACTTCTCCCCCCCTCCCCACCAAAAGGGCAAATATCTATCCCAGCAGAGTGCTGCCCCCCTGACATCTCAGATGCTCAGGTAAGAGACGCCCTCTCCAAAGCAAAAAACACAGCATCAATGGGACCAGACGGTGTCCCGGGCTGCGTCCTACATGAACTCCAAGAAGAGCTAAACCCAAACATAAAACTACTGTTCAATCTCAGCCTTACTACAGGATATGTACCCAAAGAGTGGCGTACAGCAACAGTGGTCCCTCTCCACAAAGGTGGTGCTTCAACAGACCCTGGAAACTATCGCCCCATAAGCCTGACTAGCTTGGTCTGCAAAGCTATGGAAAGGATCATCATGGACCTCATAAATAAAGATATTGGGGACCTACAGACACTGGATCCTACCCAGTTCGGCTTTGTTAAGGGCAGATCCTGCCTCTTAAACCTGGTCGACTTCTTTGAAACAGTCACCAAGGCCATTGACAATGGGAAGGTGGACCACACACCCTACTTGGACCTCGCAAAAGCCTTCGATACAATACCCCACTCGGGCATTATAGATAAGCTCACCAGCTTAAATATAAACCCCTATGTCACTAGATGGGTTGCAAACTGGCTCAAGGACAGAAACCACATGGTTAGAATTGCTGGAGCCATGTCAGACTCCAAACCAGTTACAAGTGGCATCCCACAAGGCTCAGTCCTGGGACCTCTCTTGTTCGGTATATATTTCTCGGAGGTACAGGCCAACACAGAAGGACTGTGGCTGACCAAGTTTGCAGATGACTGCAAACTGAGCACCATAATCGACTCTCCAGCCAACACAAGCATCCTCCAAAAGGGCCTCATAGAAACAGACAACTGGTGCCAGAGCCATGGCCTCAAGCTAAACGCCAAAAAGTGTATAGTCATCCCCTTTGGCAAACACAAAGTGCCCACAAATTACCACATAGGTGGTAATCCATTAAGTACAGAAAAAGTAATTAGGGACCTGGAGACCCAAGTTGATAGCAATCTCTCATTTGACAACCACGTGGCCAAAGTGGTTAGAAAAACATTTTATATAGCCCACCTAATCATGAAGGGATTCACATCTAGATTAGGGGAGGTCATCGTGCCTCTTTACTCATCAGGCCCATAATCGAGTACAATGCCCCTTTTGGGATGTACCTTACCAAACACCTGCAGCAACTGGAAAGACCCCAAAAGTACCTCACCAAGAGGATCAAAGGGCTCAAACAGATGCCATATGCTGCCTGGTTAAAGAAACTCCAGCTCTACTCAGTGGCATACTGCCTGCTCAGAGGTGACCTGTGCCTGACGTATAAAGCCATGTCCAACCCGGAATTAAGGGACTTGCTGCACCTCAAAAAATCCAAATCCCATCGAGCTACACGCTCGAGAGACTTGAACCTCAGCACTGAAATAAATAGGACATGCTGGAGGGACAGATTCATAACCCAGAGGCTACCTTCACTCTGGAATAAAATCACAGTCCAGGTTAGGCAGAGTCCCTCATTAACTCTCTTCAAGAGGAATCTTGATAAGTGGATGGGAGATCGTAGGTTTACCCCGGGTATCACTTCTGTGTCAATGTTAGACAGAGGCACAGTATACTAACCTCGAAAAAGGGCATAGCAAAATTAATTTTAAATGGGTGGCGAAAGCCAAACATACTCTGGCTAGGCTTATAAATGCCCTAGGGCAGATAGCCTAGTATGAACCTATGAACCTCTGAACCTATATTAACTGAAACAGTCTTTTCTTCCTGAATAGTGTGGATATTTGACTTGATTTCTATACTCACGCTTATTCTAAAATGCTGGATATTTAATTTTTTCAGTGTGTCAGTCCAAACTAACTGACTTCCCTAACTATATCTGAAGTATGAATGTCGAACCCAGCACGGAGGCTCGGCCAGAACAGGAACACAACCTTGCTGTAGTATAACTTTTGTGTCACGGCTCCCCACCACAAAAGCTCCGATGACAAAAATGTAATAATGAAAATTTTATTCCGTATGGACTTCCACTCTTTAACGTATAACAAATACTTGATACAGTCTCAATGTCACAAGATACGATCACAAATACAACAGAGGGTTAAGCGCTTTCATCTGTTCCTCACAGACTTCCTCAGAACCATTTTTTCACTACACTTTTAAACCAAAATTATATTAGTTCATTAATACATTTAAAACTTTAAAAACTTTATTTTATGTGTACATAAATAGATAAAATAAATAAATAATGATGGTAATAGTAAAATTCATGGATAACTGTTGTTATTACTGTGTTATTTCTTATTACTATATGCTTATACATTATACATTATATTTGATCTGGTTGACAGTGTGCCGCTGATAGAATAAATAAATAAATAAATAAATAATGTTACATAAGCGCTAGCGTTGATGAGTGTATTGGCTCATAATAAATAGCTTCCTAAACGCTAATACTTATTTATAATCAATGAACTCTGAACTAAATGTAAAGTACTAGGTGCAACAGTCTATGTACATTTTCTGTATTATAAGAGGACTATAGTGTATAACACTAATTACATATATAATCAATATGAATAAGTGCTGATGAACTCACTATCAAAATTCTGATGTAATAATTTAATATAATGGACAATTTTGAATATTTTAGTATCTAAATCAGTTCTGATTCTACTATCTAAAAACATATGTTAGAATATATGTCTACATTAAATGAGCACATATAATAAATAATATTACTTTGATAATTAATTTATAATAAATATAAATATAAAATGTAGTTGATATGTATATGTATCGGTCATAAATTGTAGTTTATATCACTAATAAAATACATTAACAAATACATTGTACAGTTGTATTATTATTGCACTTTGTAAATTAACATTTATTAAGTACTTATTTAATATTGTAATTATGTATTGTCTATACTAATTAAAAATATATATGAAATAAAATTTAGTATACCTACTGAACCTACTAACCATCAATATGGTATGATATAAGATATTACTTATTAATGCCCTAATATTAGAAATGGTTTTATACTAATATATTCATTAAGGCCAGGGTATGTGGTTGCATCAAGACATATTTGCCACCTACTTTCCAAACATCCTAATTTGGCCTTCCAATTACCACTATCTATTGTTCTTTCCACCTGGTCTAAAATAAAGAACTTAAACATGTGGTCATTGCCTTTTTCTAGGACATGTTTACTCAAAGCATTTTTTGTATCACCCTTTTTGATCTTATAATAATGTTCGTATATCCTAGTTCTTAATTTTCTCTCGGTTTTTCCTACATAATACACGGTACATTTTTCACATGATGCTAAATATATAAATCCTTGGGTGTTACAATTACCTGGTTTTGATTTACATTTACTTTTCAGTATGTTGTCAATTTTAATACTATATTCAACATTAATGTATTGGCACTGTTTGCATGCCCCACATCTTTGTGTACCACTCATCTTGTGTTGGTTTAAATTATATATGTTTGCTCCTCTTTCTAATAACTTTTTTATATATTATGTCCTGTCTTTAGTACTATGTTGGGAGAAGTGCCTATAATGTCTTTTACTTCTTCACTGTTTGTGAAAATAGTCCAATGTCTTTGTAAAATTTCCTTTACTATATTCGTCTGTGGACTAAACATAGTGACACATACCCATCTATTTACCATTTTTCTATTGTTGTTCACTGTGTTTGTATCACTTTTCCTTAACAATGGGTAATATTTAACTCCCCATTGGGATTTAACAAATTCCACTACATCAATGAGCATATTTGTAGGATAGTTTCTTTCTTTAAATAATTTGTAAATCAGTTCCAACTCATTCTCCATTATTTCTCTTGTCGATGACATCCTTGCTGCTCTCACACATTGACCCTTCACTATGTTCTTAAAAGTGTGTGGGGGATGACAACTTCCAAACTGGATGTAGTCATTGGAAAATGTCGGTTTTCTATATAGTCTGGAAGTGAATCCTTCATCATTAATACTGATGTATGTATCTAAATAGGCAAGTGAATTTCAAAATTCTGTTGTTTTGTTAATATACTCAATAAAGGTAGGTATGTCTTTCAAATAATGAATATGTCATCCAAAAATCGTGTATATAGTAACATATGTTTGTAATATTTACTATGGAAAATAAACTGATCCTGTTTGTCTAAATTTTTCTCCTTGATGTTCTATATAGTTATGATCTAGGATGAGTTCCATCATACTCATTAACAATTGAATTCTATCCCATGTAAGTACTGAAAACTTCCTTAGGCTGTTACAAACAAATCCTTTACATCCACCGTGATGAAAGTGATATCATTACTCCATACATCCTTATTTATTTTTCTTAAAAATGGGATATTCATTCCTTAAATAATTGTACTGTTCCTCACTAATTCTATTGTCATAATTACCTGATTCAAATAGTAACTCATGAATCTTGTTCAGGTAATCATTTTGATGTGTACTCATGCCTTCTGCAATGTGGGCCATATATATAAACCCTACCTATATTGTGTTGTTCAACATCTCTCTCTATTGTATCTTCCACCTTGTCTCATTGTCTCTTCTCTTTGATGTAGACATATTCTAACATATGTTTTTGATAGTAGAATCAGAAGAACTTTAGATACTAAAATATTCAGTTCATCAGCACTTATCCATATTGATTATATATGTAATTAGTGTTATACACTATAGTCCTCTTATAATACAGAAAATGTACATAGATATTGCACCTAATTACTTTACATTTAGTTCAGAGTTCATTGATTATAAATAAGTATTAGCTTATTTGAGCTATTATTTATGCCATTATCTATCAACGCTTAGCGCTAAGCCCTTTATTTATTTATTTATTTATTTATTCTATACCAGATCAAATATAATGTATAATGTATATTTACTATTACCATCATTATTTATTTATTTTATCTATTTATGTACACATAAAATAAAGTTTTAAAGTTTTAAATGTATTAATGAAATTTGTGATAATTATCTTGTGACATTGAGACTGTATCAAGTATTTGTTATACGTTAAAGAGTGGAAGTCCATACGGAATAAAATTTTCATTATTACATTTTTGTCATCGGAGCTTTTGTGGTGGGGAGCCGTGACACAAAAATTATACTACAGCAAGGTTGTGTTCCTGTTCTGGCTGAGCCTCCGTGCTGGGTTCGACATTCATATTTCAGTTGGTTTGTGCTTTTATATATCTGAAGTATATTTTAATAATACCAAAACCCTGTAATGTTTTACATACCTCTTTTATCTTGGTTGTCTTGGTTTCCAAGCCTGGTCTTGCATGTGCCACTTTATCTAGCATTCCATTGCTATGTACAGTTTTCCCTTGAGAAAAAGAACATTCTGTAGCTGGCAAGATTGTATCTTTCCATTGAGAAAGAAACATTCTGTATTTTCTGCACATCTCATGCTTATCTTTCCTTTCTAATAAACTGTCTTTCTCTGAAACTGAATGCATACATGTCTGACTCTATATTTTCAGGCCTTACTCTACGTTAATGTAGTATAGTGAATTCAATAAGAATACCCTCACTATAATAGTGAGAAGAAGGTAGAGTGTATTTGAACCTCTGGCTGAAGTACACACTAACTGATTAAGGCCATTTGTGTCAATAAAGTCTAGGAAATGTTGTACCTTCAAATTGTTAGAAATGTATGCTTCGCTGTCTATAGAGAGGTAGATAAGTCTCCCATGAACAAAATGTTTGTTTGGATGGACAATGCCTCCATTAGGCCTAGATAAGAGTTGTGGGATTCTTGAAACATAGATGGTGACCTATAGCTTGCTAAAATACAATAAGAAACTCCTCCAGGGTATCATCCTGTTTAACCATGCTTATGGTATACTGATTGCTAATGTACATCAAGACACCTCCATAATTAGTCCCTGTCTGTGCAGCTGATGGTCTAAAAGTATGGAAAGCACTGTAGCTTTGTACTGCTGGAGTACTTTAAGCAGTGTTAAACCATGTCCTGGTAATGACACGGGTGTCTATATTCTTCAGAGTGAGGAGAATTTGCAGGGTATGGAACTTCTTGTTAAGGCCCCTAACAGTGAGCAGTAATACCTTTGTGTTTTATTTGCTACATTGCTAAGTTTATCACTTTGGCATGGTCTAAAACAGGTTCTAAGTGGGTGGATAAAATTTTAGCCAAAATTGGGAAGATTCCTTGAGAATGTATGCTACCAAAAACAACTTTAAAAAACTAGCTAGATAAGGCGATTTCAAGTCAATCAGACCAATAGTAAGCCAGTTTGATCAAAATACAAACAAATGGACAAATAAAACAAGAAATCAGTAGTCAGTCACTAAAATAGCTTCTGGAAGTGCAGTTTTTTAAACACAAGTACTTACCTTGTGCCTGGATGGCACGTGAAGCAAGGAAATCACTTCAGAGGCCTCATGCAAGGACATCAAGAGTTGCTGGGCTTTGTTGTAATCAGTCAAGAGCCTCTCAAACACACCAAATTTATATAGGCACTTGAAACAACAGAAACTGTGTATAATCCCTTTAGCAGGACCAAAAATTGCAGGAATACAACAATTAAGTACCAACAAAGATAAAAAGTAGCAACTTACACATACCTCTCAACTGTACAGATTTTTTAGATAATAAAGTTTCCTCCCTTTTTTATTTTAATTGTTCTTCTCCTTAAATCTGGCAAATAGCTGAGGATTGAAGTCATTAAATAATGTCAAACATTTGAGTTTAAGACTTAACATCTTTCAAAAATCTTTCAAAAATAATAACTAATGCAAAACCTATTATCTAAGCAACTTTCTAAGTTATAATAACCAATAGTTAAAATCTGTCCCTATTTGTCCCCCATTTTTGTGTTTGCAACCTTGTTTTAAGAGGTATGCTTACACAGTAGTGCTACTAGTAAAGCTTCTCAAAAGTGCAGTTCTCAGCAATAAGCAAACAGTACAATATCAAGGGTACTTGAAAAATATTTAACATGCAAAAATCGGCAAATAAAGCAGTTAAATGAAGTGGAAAACAGTAAAATAAACAGTTTACATGCTAGGAATGGCACAGGATTTATGCAGCACCCTCTCAGTGTGTGGCAAGGATGCTTATCAGATTGCAGCTTTATGAAAATGATGATTTGAGTAAAGGAAGTTAGCCAAAAGCAATACTTGTTTGCTGAGTGGGATCTCAGTATAGTGGATCTATGTAAAACAATGGGTGGGAAAAGTAATTAATCAGTTTACACAACTGACAATAGCAATCAAAGGGAGAAGGTGGGATTTTGGCAGACAGATTACCATACAGGGTGAAAGCCAGAGACTGGCTTTTAAAACAACAGCAGCAAAAGGATGGAAGGGTTGGGGAAAATTCAAGCTGATGTAAGAAGCCAGACAACAGCTTTTACATATCAGTCAAGCTCCCACCAAGACAGATTGCAAATGCTAATCAGCCAAGCTCCCACCAAAACAGATTGTAAATGTGATGGCCTTTACTTTCCAACTATAGGAAATAAACTAAAACAATGAGTCAGAAGGTCACTGAAAAAACAATCAGTAAAAACAAAATGAAAACTCCACAAAAGCTAGAACTTCCAGTGAGTGACCTACCAAGCCTCTTGTATCAGAGGCACATGGGATATATGCAAATGATCCCTATAAACATCAGGTGTTTCAGCTAATTGGCAATTCTGAATGCTCATGACTTGTTTCATCGTTTTAATGGACAATTTCAGGCCAATAAAGCCAAACCCCAGTAGTTGTGGATATGCATATTTCGGCCTTGTTATGACCTCATCAGCACAGCACAAGCAGAGGGTTTGACTAAGCATTAGAAACACAGGGCTGTTATACCCATCTGATGTCCATTATCATTAGGGTCACTGCAAAAATATCCCAAACAACAAACTAAAACAATGAGTGAGAAGGTCACTGAAAAAACAATCAGTAAAAACAAAATGAAAACTCCAGCAAAGCTTGAACTTCCACAAACTACCTTAAAGTTTAGTCTTGATAACTGGATGAGAAAATACAAATTCAGACTAGGATTGTTATGTATAGCCTGACTGATTTGTGAAGTCAGCATAATTAAGTGCTTGAAAAGAGAGGGAAGAGTTTTCAAGTGTCTCTGCTTAAAGGTATATATGGCTAGGCATCTTATGGTCCTCATGATTGTTTATCTAGTATTGTTTACAAGTTGCCAAATGTTACAGCATTAATATCAAGGAAGTGTCTTAAGATGAAGAGATAAACACCTATGAAATCTCTAATGTGTTTCCAGAGATTGCTGGAAGGTCACTATAAATGTGATGGTTAAGCCATCACATATCTTTGTATCCAGTTGAATAGGCACACCTCATACCGCTACCTGCCTACCAGTGGTGGACACAGTTCAGCTAGGTCCATTACAGTATCCTTGTCCACTTGGAAACAGTATACAATCTATCAGTCTGTGAACTTACAGTATGTCAGGTACTAGCTGCATCTCCTGCATTGGAGTGGATGGCCATGATGTGCAACACTGCAAACAAAGTCCCTGCTGGAGTCTAGTAATACATCTTGTGCTACTGCTCCTACTATTTTTAGTATCACTCTGCACATCACAAATCGTTTTTTTTTTTTTGTAAATAGTTTTTGATCCCCCCAACCTCATTTTTATTGGTCCGTCCCCAGGACCTCATGTACACACAGAGTCTACCAAGATCCTCCTAACCCTTCCAGACTTACTCTGGTGTTGCTTGGGCTGGTCATGGATATTAAGGTGTCTTGGGGTCTCAGCCATCTGTGCTTCTGTCTAGTGGGGGTGGGTTTAGTTTACACACTCTACCCACTCCCCTCCCATTCAGTGGTTAAGAGGGCAACTCCTCTCTTTTGACCATATTTCCCTTAGGAAGCATCACCAATGAGCACCCAGTATGGGCATGCCCATCACTCCCTGCCAGTCTATCAGTTGCCCGAGCCCATAATTGAACCCAGGTTGGCTGAGCCATAGTTAGTACTTTATTCCTCTACATCACTAGAACAGTCAAGTATACAATGAACCTTGGTGTTCAAAATGGAGAAGTGCTGATGTGTAAAGCAGCTGCTGCATATCTTTCTAAATCTGTCTGCCATTTTGGATTCCTTCGTTTGCATAATATACACGTTTCATTTGTATAGTACTCCTCATTTACATGACAATATGCACTCATTAGCATGCATTCCATACCATGCTATTATGACCACTGCACAGTTGCTCTGTATCTTACAATGTTCGATGCCCTGCAAATGGCTGCTACCCAGACTAATGTGCATAGTGCAATGCGCTAACCATTTATGAATTCCAGCCAATGCCTACATGATGGTGTGGTGGTAGTAAAATCAAAACAAAATACAACAGAATGCTGAGTTAAAATGTAAACAGATGCATTAGAAACACTGAACCATACAACAAGTAAATCATTAGAATAAGTTACAGATTTGCAGTTAGATCCATGGCACAAAGGAATGAAGCCCAGACTGTAACCCATATTACCTAGGTTCAGTAAGCAGCCCAAGCAATAGTAAAGCCAAATAATGGTGAAAAACATATGATATGGCAGTGCTTGTTTGCTTCATATGGGTGGGGAGACAGTGAGGATGTGATAGGCAGGTGGTAGCAAGATCCCAGTTGTGACAGACATAGCTGCCAAATGTTTAACTGGGCAGGCAAAAGATGGGCACATTACAATACAGGTATGGGTGCCTGTTACAGCACCACTGCATGCCAACTTCAAGTCAAAGGATGCAAAGGGCTGATAATAAAATCAAACTTGGCCATACTGTGGTGGTTCATGTATATCTTTATAATTCCCTGAGTGTAGGGATATCCATGGTCCAATGGCTGATAGGCTTTCCCAGCTGAAGAAATGAAACCCACATGGTGAAAGGAGTCTCCAGGATATGCCCCAAACTTCAGTGGCTCTGGACAGAATGGAGCAACTGATGCAAGATATCTCTCTGGCCTACTCTGAACTACACCAGGGGCTTATGCTAAAAATGAGAGGGGTATATGTGCCCCCATTGGTGAGTGTGTGCCCACCATAATGCCCAACAGCCTTGGGTCAATAAGCTACTAGTCAGACAGTGTTCAGGTGCTGAACTTAGCTTACCTGGGATAGCTCTCTTGAATAAAAGCTAGACATAAAACCAATCAACTTGCCAAACATGAACTAAGAATTACTACATTCAATGTAGGTTTGTTGACAAGCTGGTGCTTAGAAGTGGATGACATGATGGTAAAGAGGAGGCTAGACTTGGCTTGGGATCCAGAATCTACTACTCAGGAGAAGGACACGCTAGAAATGGTGTGGGAACTGAAGTGAGGGAGAGGCTTCAGAAAGAAGTGAGGGATTGTCATCAGAATTAGTGACAGACTCATGACTATCAGACTCCAGCTTAATGATAGGGCAGTATTCATAATCTCTGCCTATTCCCCACAGCAGGGCTGTGATACTGAGGAAAATACTGCATTCATTTGCAGGACAGTTGCAGGACCTACTAGATAAAGCAGGACAACATGAATTAGTGTTTATAATGGGTGATCTGAATGCACATATCAGGACAGACAGAACAGGATACGAGGACTGCCTGGGTCCATATGGGTGGGGCAACAGGAATAGAGGAGAGGTAATTCCTGACTTCTGTCTAGCAAATGGCTTGACAGTAGCCAACACATGGTTCAGAAAAACAGATATTCACAAAATCACATACAAGAGTGGCCAACATACAACTCAGGTAGACTTCTTCCTAGTAAGGAAAGGGCAGTGAGGGAGAATCAGATTGCAAAGTCATCTTCAGTGAAACAGTCAGCCCACAACATAAATGACTGTTTGCCAAAATCAGCTGCAAGCAGGGGTCAGAGAAGGCTCTACGGTTAACAGAGACCAGGCTGAAGACCTGGAAACTGACTATAGAGAAAGCACAAAAGAATGGTAGTACCTCAAAATGGCATGTGTGAGTACTATAGAACAGATATACCTCTCAACTGTACAGATTTTCTCAGAACGCCCAGATTTTTGCCTCATATTTTTGGACCGTTTTTCATAAATTTGTGTTTTTCTGACAAATTAGCAGCAAATCATTAAATACTGAAGTTAGAAAATAATGATAGACATTTGAGTTTCAGACTTCATACCCTTCAGAAAAAAATCATATTAAAACAGCAATTTTTAAAACATTGTCCCTATTTTTGGGCTTTTGTCCCACTTTTATTTACGGCTTCATCCAGATTTCTTGCTCTAAGAAGTTGAGAGGTATGGATATATGCCTGAGTCATGTATGGAAATAAAGTACATAAGGAAAACTGGAGGTGGAATTCAGAAGACCAGGAAGTCATCAAAAGAAAAAATAAGAAGTGCATGAAAAAGTGGAAGACAGGAAAAACAGACCAGGCTAGGAAGGAATACTGGCTGGTTAACAAGGAGGCTAAGAAAGGAGTTGCAATAGCTGAGAACAAGGCATCAGCGGCATGGTACCAGCTCCTGGAAAGTGACTCAGCAGATGGCACAAAGAAACTACATCAGGTTGCAAGGTATGAACAGAAAGACAAAGAAGATAGTCAGACACCCTTCATAAGGGATGCCAGCAACAACCTGCTCACCAGTCTACAGGACATCAAAGGCAGATGGAAGGAGTATTTCCAGCAGCTTCTGTATGACGAAAACCCCACAGAAGTTCACAACAGACCAAATAAGAACAGCAATAAGGAAAATTAAGTGAAGGAAGCAGCAGGCTCAGATGAGGTCACAGCAGATGTGATAACGGTGTTGGGTTAGATAGGGGAGACATGGCTTCTGATGATTCTCAGAGCAATATGTAGAGAAAGGTTTATCCCAGATGACTGGAGAGTAAGCATACACGTGCACATGCTCAAGAAAAAAGGGGGCATTTACAAGTGTGGGCAGCACAGAGGCATCAAACTCTTGTTACATTGCATGAAAGTTCTGGAGATGGTGATTGATAAATATGCAGAGTAGCAGAAAGTAAAATGAGAAATGAGCAGTTCAGATTCAGATCAGGATGCAGCATAATTGATCCAATGTTTGCAGTGAGACGGAGGCTTGGAAAGAAGATAGAAATGAGAAAAAAATCCAAAAGGGCTTTTCTAGACTTAGAGAAAACATATGACAAGGTCCCAAGAAAGCTGATTTGGACAGTCCTGTGGTGGTCTGAAGTCCCAGAAACATTGGTAGAATTGCTGCAAACTATGTACAAGGACCCAATTACTCAAGTATGAACAGTGTTCAGTCTCATAGAAGGGTTCCTGGTAGGAGAGGGTGTGCATCAGGGTTCAGCTCTGATCCCACTGCTGTTCATAATGGTAATAGACTATGTTAGCAAAGAAGTTAGTGGGGACAGATCAACAAAGTTGCTGTATGCAGATGATGTGATATTACAGGCAGCCTCTGAGCAAAAACTTTAGCAAAGGGTAGGGGAATGGTATACAAAACTGAAGGTACATGGGATGAAACTGTGGACAGATAAGACAGTGGTAATGACAGCAAATGGGGGAATCAGAAGTCAGAACTGAGATAGAATGGAAAATAGTGCAATAGGTTAACAGCCTCATGTATCTGGGAGGAGTGGTTGAGTAGAAGGGAAGTCTGAATGAGGAGGTCAAAGCTAGAATCAGAGGAGATGCAGCCAAATGGCACAGAGTGTCAGGTGTAGTGTTTGACAGAACAATGCCAAAGAAGCTGAAAACTAAGATGTACAAAACAATGAAGCAAATGGTACTACTGTATGGTACAGAAACCAGGATAGTAAAGGTACAGCAATTGAGGAAGGTAGAGGCAATGGAGTTGGAGTGCCTGAGATGGGTGTTAGGATGCCACAGTGGAATAGATGAAGAAATGAGAACATAAGAGCAGAAGCCAAAGCAAAAACAAATGCAGAAAAGATCAAACAGAACAGATTATGATGGTTCCAGCACATGTGCAGAAAAGGTGAAGACAATCTGGTGAAGAAGATTTGGGACAGAGAGGAAGAAGGCAAGAGGAAATGAGGGCATCCAGCAAAGAGGTGGATGGATTGTGAAAGACGAACTGTGACAGTCAGGCATGTTTGTCGAAGAAGGCAGGAGAGTAGCAATAAACAGAGAGGTGGTGACAGTTGACATGACACCCTATCCGCATGTGGAAAATGGGAAAAAGGAGGTTGATGATGAAATAAATTTTTAAGTGATGAGTTATCTCGCACTAAACACTTCTACTATCAGTGGACGAAAGTGAATGCACTGAAAACTGGAATCCCTGAACTGCATTCATCGAAAATATCTTGCTGATCAACTCACTCCTGCACTTCCCCATTACTGGGTGCCCCACACACCCTGAACTTATATATACCAACTCTGATGTCACTTGAAAAAAGGGAAACTTCTGCTAAAAAGGGAATCACTTCTGGCACAACTTGCCAACAGTGATTTCCCATGGAAGAACTCTGATCGCTGGTGAGTTGAAGCTTGGGCAGCTGAAGGTCGAAAGTTCAAACTTTGTCCACCTGTAGGATAACCACACTAAATTGCAGTGTCACTATACGATGTGGAAGGTATATCAGTTTTGAGTGGCTACACATCGAGTGGCGAAAGAACAAAAACAAGCTCAACTTATTTTGCTCATTTATTTAGTTTAGTAAGATAAATTTATTTATTTGTTTATATGATTTGTTAACTGAGAAAGAACACTGATCCCTTTGGACCAATGTCTGTCTCATATCAGGCAGAAAAAAATAAAAATAATGTATACATTAAAAGGAAAAGTAAATATACAAAGGAAAAATATTTAAGAAGGTGGTCAACAGAAACCAGTATGTATAATATTTGCGTCAGTTATAGTAACAACATGCTAGGTGTTAGAGAAAAGACAGGTAACGTGTTGGAGATTAGGGAGAACAGATTATGTAACTTGGAGGAGACATTTACAAGCAGCTTGTGCTATGAGATGCACACTGTGGGACTGAAAGGAGGAAGAGGAATTATAGAGATGCTTAAGATTTGAGGAAAGATCCCTACAGAGCTTGGTTCCAAGAATAGAAAGGGAGTGGTTAGAGCACTGAAGTCTAGTTTTATGTGTTCAGAAGACAGGCTGTAAGTGTCTGTGAGATCTAAGGTTATATGATAGAGGCTGTCTAAGTAACCTAGAAGAAAACTAAAGGGCAGGAGTTTTCTTTCAGGGTCCATAAAAGTTAGGAGCTAAGAAGTAGATTAGTTCATTGCTGAACTAGCAGCCACTTGGCCATGGCTAGTGTAAGACAGGGGTGTTCATACTTTGGGGAAAGGGTAATGAAGTGGCAGACAGAGTTCAAGATTGAATGGTGGTAGAGTTTCTTATGAAGGCAGATGCTACAAGAGGTAAGCAGTACTCAACCTGGGTTAGAAGAATCCCTCTGCAGTAGCTTTTCTTGTTGGGTGGATGAGGAAAGAGGTGGACACTTGGACCAGAAGTGGAGGGAATTCATCTTTTTCCTGTTGTCTTTGAGATTATGGTGAAAGGTAAGTGTCAGAGGTCAACCCAGACTCCTAGGTATCTAAAGGTGTTAACCTGCTCAATGGCATTGTTAAGGTGGTCAAGAATTACAGGTGAGTTGGGGTTCTTTTGCCTTTTCATACAGGTTCTAAAGAGCATAGTTTTCGTTTTTGAGGCATTAAGTAATAGTTTTTTGTTTCTTAGCCAGTTGATGAGGGAGAGGAAATCATTTTTCAGAGCATGTTGAATTGATTGGGTTTTGTGTTTGAGCAGATGACTGTCATCAGTATTTAGAAAGATTGCAAGTCGGGGAAGGTCAAGTGCAAGCTTACGTATAAAAATGGAAAAAAGAGGAGGGACCAGTATGGAACCTTGAGGGACTCCTTTAAGTAAGGAAATGGTGGCTGACATACTGTTAAAATTTACTGAGAAATGTCAATTGGATAGGCAGTTGTGGAACCAAGGAATAGCATCAGGACTAATACGGATGTCAGTGAGGTGGTTAAACAGGATTGGGTGGTCAACCAGATCAAAGGAGCTGGTAAGGTCTAGAATTATGGCTCCAGCAAGGACACCTTTGTCCATAGCTAAAAGGATGTGATCAATGAAGGTCCAAAATGCAAAGGAAATGGTGCAGCCAAGCCAAAAACCATGTTGCTTGGAAGAGGGAAGGCATTATTGACTTATGTAGTTTGAGAGTTGACTATAGACCAGTTTTTCTAAGATTTTCCCAGTTGTAGGGAGGATGGAGATTGGATAGTAATCACTGTGCAGCTTGGCTTTGAATTGTTTGGAGAGAAGTATGATCTTTGCTATTTCCCTATATGGGCATACTTGAGTTAAGCAAAGGTTGCAGAGGATCATTCAATCAATATGAGCAACTTCAAAATCCAGAGCTGATTAGTTACCAGCTCCCTTGAAGCCAGGTAAAAAGGGTTAATATAAAAAAGACCATAATCAATGTATGTTAGACTATATTAACTTAGCTTTCAGAAACAATGTTGTTGTTGTTGTTGCTGTGTCTTTTGGCTTTTCCCAGTTAGGGGTCGCCACAGCGGAACTCCGGTCCGCTAACGATTGACAGTAGATTTTTACATGCCGAGTTGCCAGCTCTGATGCACAACCTTCAACAAAGGTACGCCCATTCATGCATGTCTCCACACAGAAGATGCTCTAGCTGAGAATCGAACAGGACAACATCTTACTGTGAGGTGACAATGCTACTGCAGCACCACCACCATAATAAAATCCAAGTACAGTAAAAATGGGGGAAAATAACAGCAAGGGCAGCTAAACCATTCCCATGGTTGTACAAAACAAACAAAAAATAACCACTTTCAACATTTTAGGTAGGTTGTTGCAAAATAATAAAAAAGTATGCCTGTATTTATTTATTTACATTTTTAAAGAGAAAAGCGGGCTGCGGTGGTGCAGTGGTTAGCATTGTCGTCTTACAGTAAGAGGCTCTCCGGTTTGATTCTTGACTGGAACACCTTCTGTGCAGAGTCTGCATGTCCTCCCTGCGATCGACTAAACTTTAATAAAAAAAAAAAGACATGCAGATAGGTGCATGAGTGTGCGTGTGCCTTTTCTGAAGGTTAGGTACTGGGCTGGCAACTCATCATCATAAAATCTACTGCCAATCATAAGCGGACCGGTGATATGCTGTAGCGACCCCTAACCAGAAACAGCCAAAAGACTGTTTTAAAGAGAAAAAAATGGGAGGGGAGTTTGCTTGAGAGAAGCCTGTTAATAAAGGAGGGGGTGTACATGCCTTGTTAAAGTTGTAGCACAGCCAAATACACTTCAGGCAAAGTTGCAGATCAGATCTTACTCCTTAAGTAACTAGAATTAGGAGATGCTTCATCAAGGGAAAGTACAAAGATGTAGGACAGCCACACAAGAGTTCACCATGTAGTTAAAACATGAGCCAAAACTGTACCCAGAATGAAGTCTGTAATATAGCCACACAGCAGTACAGTGTGGATTTCATTTGATATGCTGCTATGCCCTAACATTACCAATGAACCAAGTGGGCAAGAAGTTGAGCATTAGGAGTTGAAATACACTAACATCACTTTGCAAAACACAAGTACATTTTTATAATGTGACTGGACATTCAGTCAGAAAAGAGATACCTGGGGAAGATGGGGCTGAAGCAATACATGTATGAAAATGGCTGGACATTCAGTCAGATATGAGTTACCTTGGAGGTGGTGAGAAGGAAGCAGTGTGTGAAAATGACTGATAAATTCCTCACTTTGTCATTTGATCACAGTTAAGTGACCATCAAGGGAAAAGTCTGTGTGTGTATATATATATATATATATATATATATATATATATATATATATATATATATATATATATATATATATATATATTTACACACATACATATATATATATATATATATATATATATATATATATAGATACACACACACACACACACACACACACATATATATATATATATATATATATATATATATATATATATATACACACACACACACACACACACACACACACACACACACACACACACACACACACACACACACACACACACACCATATTTCTTTGTAAATAAGGCCTAACCAGAGAATAAGGCCTAGCATGGTTTTCCAGGGTGGTCATGATATAAACCCTACTCCAAAAATAAGCCCCAGTTAAGCTTGTCAACAATGCACGACGGACTTGTTAAATTATAAAATAATATTATTGACACCCATTGACTGGGGTTATCATACTCTGCTCACCATTTTCAGACCATTTGGATACCCAATTTCTTCTCTTTGTAGAAAGTCACAAGATTCTTTGCCTGGGAGTCCTCCACAGTTCTTAATGTAACCCTAACCATCACTCACACTTGACGGTTGAGATCCTTGGCCCATAAACACTGGCAGGCGTATTTTGATTGGTCAAAGTGCAGACAAAATGTGTAAAGCACACACGTGATAGTGCATGGTTGTGGTTGTGCCTTCTCTTTGTAAACAGCGCCATTTTGTGCTGCCACTCCAGTCTCGTAAGTCTTCAAATTAACCCCCCCAAACAAGATGAGTGCAAAAAGAAAGAGCTATTCCACTGAGTACGAGAAAGAAATTGTGGCGGAGTCCTGGGGAAAGAATCTGATGGCTTTCTGTAAAGAGAAGAAGTTAGATCTCCGAATGGTCCAAAAAGTGCATGCAGAGCACGATAACCTCAGTCAACAGGCCAACGAGGGAAATGCTAAGAAGTGCAAGTGTGGATCAGGTCGGCAACCATTATTTCCTGAGGTGGAAGACATCATTTGTGAGTAGATTACTAACAGGAGAGCAAAGTCTTTGGTTGTACGCAGGGCTGATATCCAAGCTTTTGCCCTTGCAATTTCACCACAGTTAGAAATATCCCCAGAAGAATTCAAAGCATCACAACATTGGCTGGATGGCTTCCTTCAGCGATATGAACTGTCTCTAAGAAGATCAACAACACTGTTCAAGCTGGAAGATACTGAAGTTATTAAACGTGCACTTGTGTTCAAGTCCTTTGTTGATGGCATTGACCTTTCTAAATACCAACTCTCCAACATGATTGCTATGGATGAAACTGCAGTGTTTATGGGCCAAGGATCTCAAACAACAATTGATCAGAGGGGTGCCTCATCAATCTACATTCCCTCCACTGGTTATGAGAGTGCATGTGTTACCCATATTTTGGCAATTCATCTAGATGGAAAGAAAATCCCACCTCTAATCATTAGTAAGGGCAAGAAAAATAAGACTGAACATGCTTCAGGCATTTACATTCTTGAAACCGAAAAAGCCTGGTGAACACAAGCAGCTGTAAGGAAGTGTGTCGATGTAATGCTGCCACTTGTTTTGCAAGGTAGCAAAAGAGGTCTGCTAGTCTGGGATACAGCCAGCACTCGCCGTGCTAAAGAAATGAAGAAATTCCTTGCACAGAGAAGAATAGATAATATAATGATTCCCGCAGGAATGACTGCCTATCTCTAGACTCTTGCTATTGCAATAAACAAGCCATTCAAGGACCATTTGCGCATAGAACTCAATGACTACATTGAAAATAGAATGGAGAGAAATCAGCATGGAAACTTTGTGAAGCCTAGCCTGCAAGAGATCATGACTTGGGTGAAAAATTCATGGGATAAAATCACTGACAGCTATATTGCAAATGCACTACGAGCAGGCTACTTGGACAAGCAGTGCTCATTTAAGGAGAGTTCTATTGCTAGGCATGACAGATTGGGGCCAATGGTTCTGCAGGAAATTGAGTCACAAGAAATTCAGGTCGAAATTCGGGGGTTGCACACATGACAATGTTCCAGGCGAAGATGATATGACTGTATTTGAATAACTGTGAAAGCCAAGGTGCAGATATTCTGAAGTTGAAATGTTTGGTGCACTGTTTATATAGAATTCTCACACAACTGTTAACACGTTACTTAGAACTGTTGTTCAATAACAGAAAAGTACAAAATAAATGTCAATTTGTGTACATGAATAAATGTCAATTTTTGTACTTGAATAAATGTCGATTTGTGTTCATTAATAAATGTCGATTTTTGTATATGTATAAATGAATAAAGGTAGATTGTTGGATGGTGCGGGTAAATAAGGCATCCCCTGATAATAAGCCCTAGTGTGTATTTTGGTGGGGGAAAGAGTATAAGACCCGATCTTATTTTTAGGGAAATATGGGGTATGTGTATATATATATATATATATATATATATATATATATATATATATATATATATATATATACAAATATATATCTATATATATATATATATATATATATATATATATATGTTTAGGCTGAATGCATTAACATGGGCACACTTTCTTTGAATATAGTAAAACATTAGTATCCCCCTTCAGAAAGTGGTGATTCAAGGGTTGACAAACTTTATGTGAGCAATTGATATGCTCAAAGCAAGTGGAAACAATTACTATGGGTAGAATCTGTATTGCTTCAATCCCATATTTTACTTACTACTATCCTATAAAAATACTGCTATGACCTTGTACTGTTCGTATTGTTAAGACAATGTATTTGTAGAGCTACTGTATTTTATATACTACTACTACCCTATGCAATTGTCTTCTATGACCATACACTCTTTGCCTATTAACAAATGTCAATAAATGAGAGAGAGAGAGAGAGAGAGAGAGAGAGATGCAAGCTTGTGAGCAAGCAAAATAAGCTACTGTGAGCAGATTTATTTGTTTCGATTAATCACAACCATACATCAGAGATGCCCCAGTCAGAAAGTGTTTAAATTGGGAAAAGGCGATTTGAATATGAAAGCAAAAAAGAGCCAACCACTGCTGTCATTTGATCACTGTTAAATAATCACTGATCTGCACCATCAGGTGCACTACCTGTGGGGGCGTGTGTGTAACAGGTAGTGTTTAGTAAATCACACACATCTCCAATACAGTGGTCTTAAACTAAAGATAACAATCACACCCAAGTGATATGTAGTTGAAAAGTCACCTGAAAAACATGTTTAAAAATCTGTTCACATACTTATTTGAAAAAAATCACCTGAACAATATATATTTAAATAATTGAGCTGTTGCCCCGTCAACGGAAAAGTACCAAATAATTAATCTGTTTGCATGCACACATGGAGATATATATATATATATATATATATATATATATATGTGTGTGTGTGTGTTAAAACGGCAAATGTCCTGAGATGTCTCTTTGGGCAGTTGTGTCCTGAAAAAAAAAATTGAAAAATCCCAAATGTCTTGAGATTTTACGACAAAAATATTTCCTATATTTTATGTAATAGTTGCATAAAACAGTTATTCTGTATCCGAGACACCTAAATGGTATAAGAAACAGAATAAACAACTAAAATGCTACAAGAATAAGCTTTTATTTAGGAAAATAAAGTGAAGTTCTGTCATTTGTACTGGCCGTGGGTATGTTTTGCCCTGCAAAATCTAATGTTTGTACCAAAAATGTCCCACTTTGGGTATTTGAAAAGGTAGCAACCCTAGATAACAAACACAATTTGACCTTGAGCGAGAAAGAGACTTCATTCACAGATACACTGTGAATGTACATTTGTTTCTTTGGGTTTGTGCGTCGGTGGCGGTGAAATTAGTTACTTTTGTAAAGTAGTTGGATTGGTCGATGTCGTTCAATAATTCGTATCTCTATTATTTTGGTCTACTGAAAAGTACACTCTGAAGTAGACTATTATACCTACTCTAGACCCATAATCCCGTGCGCATAATTATGGCTGGTGTACTAAAGAAGGTAAAAGTGGAGGTCATGTTTACTGTATGTGTAGCTGTGCGGATTTTTTTTAAGCAGATAATTTAAAATAATTAGAAATACATTTTTGTACTACGCGTCTGTATAATATCAGGGAGAGGGGTGAAATTTTCACCCACGTTGCTATAGTGTATATCTGTTGCATAAAATAAGTTGTTCTGATATTTGCTTTTATTCTTATCACATTAAACACATGGGCGTTAGGTATTGTCATGGTTAGGGATGGCAGGTGTGTTAAATCGTAGTTTAGTAAAATGCTGTCATTCATTATATAAAACATGAGTGAATGGTCTGGTTGGCTGATTGAATTATGTGTTATTTTCATGTTGGAGGACTTTAGGTAATATGGCCATATTTTTATCCATTGATTCTAAGCTCGCAAACGTTCAGAAGTTGGGTGTTGTTGCCGTAACTGAGCTACAAGAACTTTCTTGTGTTTACAACTGCTGTTTGATTGCACCGAGGAATTTTCTACGTTTAAGCCTTGGCTGTTTCCATTACTTTTAGATTTGGTATTTTATTACAGTTGGTTGTATTTTAAATTTTGTTGTACTGCTAACTTGGAGTCTTAAAATTGTTGGCTAGTGGCAGTTGGGGAAACATTTCTTTTGCGTGCACTTATTGAATGGGAGTTGGATTTTGTTGGAGTTGAGAGGCCACTTCCAGCTGCAAAAGCCCTGAGTTTACAGCTTCTGTTGGGACTGCATTGATTTTTTTTTTTTTTTTTGCATTTCCTACATTTAAGGATTGGATATGTCCATTGTGTGTGTGTGTGTGTGTGTGTGTTTTTTTTTTTTGCTGGAGTTATGTATTTATACTTTTGTTTATAATGACTGTAATATGTAATTTTTGAGTTTCCTTATGCTTTATTAATTTATTTGTTGACCAGGAATGTCTGATTGAGCCGCAGCACTTTTTCAGCAGAGACCCGGGCAGAAAAGCTCCAGTAAATAGATATGTTTTGTCATTATTACAGGTATTTATACAGGTAGAATAAGGCCATCAGCTAGCAGACTACAAGAGCATTTTTGAGAATATACAGATTACATTTTGTCATAAATACTAGTATTATATATATATATATATATATATATATATATATATATATATATATAATAAACAGGTAGATTATAGTAGGAGCATTTTTGAAAGTAGTAGTTAGTATAAAAGAGCAACATAGGAGTTTGTTAATTTTACAATTAAATCAAACAGGATGCAATAAAAGTTTCAGAGAGAGGGGAAAGTTATTGATTAGTGGAGATTGATTTATTGTATTATAAGTATTACAGTGTCAAATTGGACGATATTTAATTTTAGACCACACTACTCCCTGGCTGCTGTGGCAGTGGGCAGGCTGAATCAAGTCAGTGCAGTTTTAAGTGACAGTAGTATAAACTGTTAACCCTGTAAAACACTACCACTCCAGTGGAAGCTGTCTTCTTGCTCTGTGTAGGTGAAGACAACAGAGGTGTTGCAGCTTCTCCATTTGAAGGGTGTAGCAAGGCATACTTAGCGTACTCAAATGAGTACATATTTTTCTGAGCATCTCTCACAAATTGTATGTTTCAAAAAGCACTGAATGTGTAGACCTGGTTAAACTGTCCACTAGTTAGATTTGCACAACACATGCTAACATGCCAGGAATACATTTTTTTAATTGTCTTATAGTTAAAAGTGACAAAGTTGAAAGTAGAATGCACTTTTGAACTGTATAAGGGGGCATTTTAATGGTCAAGTATTTTTTTTTTAAAAGATAAAGTAGGCAGTGGGGACAGAACAGTAGATGTGAATAAAAAAATGTAAATTTTTGGCTAAATCCGTGGGCAGTCCATTCCATTTCTACAGAATGTCAACATTTTTGCCTTGTATTTTTAGTTCTGCATAAAATTAGTGGTTTTCTGGGAAACATTGACAATTGAAGCTGACTAATGATTTAGATCAGTAAATGACAGATTTCAGTTTCAGACTTCATATCCTTGGAAAATGCATGCAAACATAATGCCTTTTATGTTAGCAACTTTTTTTTAAGTTTATAAAAGCAGTATTTAAAATTTGTCCATATTTTTGGGGCTTTGTCCAGATCTTTTGTGCTAAGAGGTATGCTTTCCTATTATTAATGAATGCATTAGTTTTACATTCATTTTTTTTGTTGTGGTTCTCAAAGTGGACATAAACATCATTGCACAGTTCATTACAGAAGGGGCTTTATGATGTAACGTGATTTGCCTTACAAGACAGTGTGGTCTAAACTATCATTGTAGAATTGTGTGTGTTTGTATTTATCTAATATGTATGTATGTAGGAGTATGTGACATCTGCATGAGCCAGTAATCAAGGAGCCTGAATTCTCATCACTGGCATTGGAGAGGGACGTTCATTTGAAACAAGAATAGATAGACCCAGTATTTCCAGATGCTTTCTGCTTCAAGCACAATTCCCTTAAGAGCACGCAGGGAACACACTTTGGTTGGGGTCTGGATTTTTCTGTCTGTCTCCCTCCAGGTCCCCAGTAAGACTCCCCACTGGAATAACTATAGAGTGGAGACCTTAGCCAAGTGAAGTTCTGCAGCACCTTGTTTGTGAAACCAGTCGTACATGTCCTGCCTTCAAACAGCTTACATGCACACACCCCTGGGCAAGGCTGGCACAGACTTACTAGCTATACCCCCTTCTGCCCTGACTGTAAGCTAGTTACACTGCCACCAGACACTCTCTACTCTAAGGCTTTTGCAAGGGTACCCCATTATACTGAGTGAAATTAATACAAATGGTAGTTTGACCAACAGCTAGTCTTTCAGGAGCAGCCAGAGCTGTCATCAAATATATATATATATATATATATATATATATATATATATATATATATATATATATATATATATACAAGTAATCTCGGAGATTAAAATATTCTCTAAAAGACCAACCACAGTTTAAATATATTTAATAAATAAGAAAAGAACATGAAAACACTAAATATCTACTTGCAGTAAACACCACAGTTTCAATCACAGGAAATATAACACCGACGAATAGATACACACAGATGCAGAAAAACAGAACTTAACTAATGTCACTATATATTTCTGACTGATCTAAAGAATTAGTATTCCCTGGTCACTTACTAGAGCAAGGCAAGATGAAGCAGGTGAAGGGTCCTTCTCTGTCAGGTTGCAAAAACAGACTGCCATGAGACTTGAGTCTCCCCTGGTATTAAAGTATAATTTTTAGTGAAGTGTTACAGAATGACATCCCATTCATCTGGTCATCTAACTTCTGGTTCCTATGCTATCCCCCCAGGCTAAAAGCTGTCAGAGTTTAGCACATATGTGTTAATAATACACATATACACACACACACACACACACACACACAAACCTTGTTAAGTTCTGCTGCACCTCCTGGAAATCATAAAACAATTTCAAACCTCCACCCTTCCAGAGTAGCAATTATTTCACTGCAAAGATGATGCAGAAAGCTTCCTAGTACATATGTTTGGTCTCTGGCTGCACTGAGAACTGTAAGATACACTCTTTTATGGCCTAAGACAGGTAATTTAATTTCAAACTATTTTTAAAGTTAGGTGGATTGAGATTATTCTCTTGTTTCCAGTATTCTCTGTTGAAACATATACATTTAAACAGTTACAATACGCAGATATTTCTTTTTCTGTCCAGCAGGGCACACTTTTGGTACATTTTAACACAAGCAGCTTTACAGATTTGAACACAAGCACCTGTACAAAATCAGTTTGATATACAATGATATATAATTCTTTACAAAATTCCAGCAAGCTGTGCTGGCATGTTACACATTCACTGTCCTGCTTCTCCTGGCATAGCTGGTAATACCTCACGTTGTCATAGGATCCCTATCATTTGATTGAGTTTCAGAACCTTGAATTCCATAGGGCCGAGACCATATGATAGAGTTTTTGAAAACTCAAAGCTTTTGAATGGAAATCATGGTACAGTGAGGATCAGGAAATTTACCCTTTTCCTCACTGTAGTGTGATCTCAGCGTTGGTATATATAATTTGCAGGGAGTGAAGGGGGGGTGCAGGGGGACTTGCACCCCTGCAAAAACATAAAAAAGATAGATTTTTTTGATGTTTGAATTTTCATAGAGACTGTCATATGTTTTTTTCATTTTTTTTTTTTTTTTTTTTAAGTTTCTAAAAAGTCTATCATCTGACATAGACTCCTATATATGAAGATGTATCTATAGTTATTATTTTGATGTTCTCTGACTGTCTGGATTTTCACTCCCCAGGTGGCCTCCAAATACTGGTAATAAATAACCCTTTCAGACTTTCCTGGTTACCAAATGTGAACAAGTAAATACATTTTGGTTTTGTATCACAGTTTGTTTTGTTTTAATTTTTGTTTTACTGCAGTTTTTTTTTCTCTTGGAGTCTGAAGTTATTGGCCAGGCTCTGTCAGGAAACATTCATTTTGCATTATTTGGTAGGAGCTGAGAAAGCTTTCTTAGTTAAGATATTTACCTGTATTCCTATCCTACAAGAGCTTTGTTTACAACTGCTGTTTGACATAATTGATTTTTGTTTTTTAACACCCACCCATCTGTTGTGCTTTTAAACTCTGTGGCTCTTTAGCTGCCTACCCCTACTGTAAATCTAATATTACTGGGGACTGAAGGCATTCTCAGACTTGTAAAGCTTGAGGTAGCTTTATGTTTCATGTCACCCATTTAATTAGTGCATGTTGCAATATTCAGTGTGTTAATCTGAAATTCTGTATTGTTCTTTTCTGCATTTTTTCACAGTTTTAACCAAAAGTTAACTGTTTGCATCCTTAACTTGGCTTGGGACCTTTAGTTTTGCTCGCAGTAGTTAGTGAATTGTAAATTGTTATTGCATCGGAGCCTCATTTATTTAATTTCTACTGCATTTTACTTGGTCTGGGGAACTTGTTCTTGTAACATCATTCACAATAGTAAGAGAGCTGTGAATTTCTCCAGGATATATTTGTATATAGATAGAAGAATGTAGAGATATATATAATGGCTGTAAAATAAACGTGTGTGTATGTATATATATGTGTGTGTGTGTGTGTGTGTGTGTGTATATGTGTTTTGGGTCACCTTCAGATGCCCAACAACGCAGATGACCGACAAGGTGAGAACCGTAAGTGGATTTAGTGTTAGGAGGACAGGTAAGTGTAGTGAAGGACTGTGGGTTTAGGGGTGGGTTAAGTGAGTTAGGGTTAGGTGCAGGTAGGGTGTGTGCGATAGTGAGGGACTGTGGGTTTAGGGGTTAAGTGAGTTAGGGTTAGGGGTAGTGTCGGACCTTAGGGTTAGGGTTTGGGTTAGGGATTGGGTTAGGGATAGTGGATATGTTATGTAGTGTACTGTTGGTGTGGTTTTTGTTGTCGGTCTTTTGGTGTCGGTGATTTGTGTGTCGGCGAAACGCGATTTCGGGCATCTGAAGGTGATCCGTTTTTTTATATATATATATAGATATATATACACACACACGCACACATACTTGTACTGCATTTTACTTGGACTGGGGACCTTGTTCTTGTAGTATCATTCACAATAGTAAGAGAGCTGTGAATTTCTCCAGAATATGAGCTGTGTGTCATATGTTCGTATATAGATAGAAAAAAAAAAAAATATATATATATATATATATATATATGATAGCTGTAAAATAAACCTGTGTGTGTGATATATATATAAATACATAATACATATACATGTACTGCATTTTTTTTTTATTTACTGTTCGCAGTTTGGATTCCTCTCGAGCTAGTCTCCTCCAACCTATGCCGAGCTGTGCAGTGGTGGTTTCCATTGCCCTGTATAGACAGAGACTACTATAGTTTTATGTTTTCTCTGCTATTATCTGAAGTATTTAGCTTGGTGTAGAGCAGCTAGTTTTGTCTGTTGAGAAGCATTATCACTTGAGTGTTTTAGAGCAATCCTAAACTTATCCCCCAGTCCAGCACCTGCCAGTTTACTTAGTTAACCCCACCCCACCCTGCCTCTCATAAATCATGAAAAAAGGATCCACAGCTATGGATGTGCCCTTTTCCTACTGTTATTGTAGCCATCCTGGTGGAAATTGGTTTTTAAGATAATTTAGCAATTGTTTCATGTTTACTGACAACCACCTTATTGCTTGGCAGCCTTACACAGTATGCAAAAGATGTAATTCTACTGTCTTGAAAGGCAAAGCTCTTGCATGCGGACACTGATCAAACAGGTTGCCAGTAACAGACAGACACACACACAAGTAGGAGCTGTGTCAGGAAATAACTTGTATCTCGTATACATTTGTATGGTAATTTAAATGTGGAGCTTTTCTTCCTCAAATTAGTTTTACCCAGGCAGACTTTTCTTGGCCACGAAAGAAAGAAAATCCAGAAATCAGGGTGTCTGTCAGGAATTTCAGATTTGGTGAGAGTGCTTGTCAGGTTGGTGAGAGTGCTTGTCAGGTGTTATAAAACATGGATTCAAGAAAATTATAAAGTATCCATTGCAGGAAACATTGTGCAGATATTGTGCATTCTTGTAACTGGCTTTATTTTCTCAGTATGAGTTTTAGACTTAATGCTTATGAGACTAGTAGTTTCAACAAACGTACCAGTTTTTTCTAAGCAATATTTTAAATACATTTAATTTGTGTAGCAAAGTTATACATTTATCTCTTTCATTTGTTATATTTACTGTTTCCTTAAAACTGTGTTAGCGTGATTGTTTACTTTGAAGTAGAAGAAATTGTTGGAGCAATGGCTGGAGCAAAAGATTGGGCTTTAGTCAGGTTTTCACCTCTTCTAAAGGTAGCAACCCTACACACACTACACCTACTATGGATCAGATACACAAACTTTCAAATGCTGAAACTCTCAAGTGCCATCTACCCAAACCTCAGTGACCTTCTAGACTGTTTCCTCAGCAACCACCCAAACACCTTACAAAGACAGCACTCCCCAGGACACACAACCACATCTTAGTGTCTCGCTCCCTAAGCCCTTAAGGCAAGCTACCACACAACCCAATATGTTGGTCATTGAAGAGACTGCTGTGAGACACACTGATACACCGTTCACCAGGCTGAGCTGGGAGACTGTCGCAGTACAATACCCATCAGGGGCAAGGATCTGCTAGGTCACACATGCCCCTTAGGGCATTGAACCACAAGCACCGGAATGATTTTCATAGTCCATGTGGTTGTTAATGACCTGAGACATACCTTCCTGGACATTGAACCACAAGCACCGGAATGATTTTCATAGTCCATGTGGTTGTTAATGACCTAAGACATCTTCCTGGACTATATGAATTCAGACATGGTAAAGCTTTCCGATCATGTCCCAGGTAGTTATGAGGCTAGCACTTAAAAGCATTCGACCTTCTCCAAGGATGACACAGCGTAAATGAAATATGATTCACTTGACGTTACCAGTTCGCTTAGTTACTAGTGTCATTCTAAGTTGGCCCAGTATTTGTCAGCTTGGGAGGTCATGATCGAGAGACTGTGCTGCTAATCCAAGGATGCTCTGCACCTGTCTCCACCAGGCTTTCGGGTATTGGCCAAAATGTAATCCACCCCATAGTGCCTGTTTTAGGCAATGCTTACCTGATAAATCTGACACTGTAAGATCTCCTCAAGATAAACTAAAGGTGTTACTTTTCAGTGCTAGGACTCTCAAGCAGCTCCAGTCTGTGGAAGCACGTCTCACCCTTTAGTGTGTTTACATCTCTGCAGTTACGGAGACATTGTTTAAAACCATGGAAGGCATCCTGACAGTGGAAGGCTGTAATTCTTTTCACACATTTAGGGACATGCATGAAGGAACTAGAGGTAGAGACGTATCAATGTACATAAAAAGAAAATTACCTCAAGATTGGGCAAACAATATGGTATGCTTGAGCCACTCCGTATCCAACTAACCTTGGGTAAACAATATGACATGCTTGAGTTACTCCGTATCCAACTAACCTTTGGTAAACAATATGGCATGCTTGAGCTACTCAGTATCCAACTAACCTTGGGCAAACAATATGGCATGCTTGAGCTACTCCATATCCAACTAACCTTGGGCAAACAATATGGCATGCTTGAGCTACTCCATATCCAACTAACCTTGGGCAAACAATATGGCATGCTTGAGCTACTCCGTATCCAACTAACCTTGGGTAAAGTCCCATACCAATTCTTGCTAGCTATAGGTCCCTGTTTATAACCCTGGATGACCATACCATTCAGCCCAACACCGTATTCATGGGTAACTTCAGCTGTCCTACCATAAACTGGGATACATGCAGGCTCAAAGATTCCTGGATTTTGTCAATGCAAACACCTTGAAACAACTAGTCTGCACACCTATTGGGGGTGCAAATACTATGGATTTGGTACTCACAAATATGAAGGAATGTTACACCTCCTTAGTGTAACGTCCTCACTGGTCAAGTAAGATCACCAAGTGGTCACCCTTGAAGTAAATATAAAGCCTGAGCTCCCAGAAAACCCCTGAACCTTGATGAACTTTTCCAAGGTTAACTACCTCATGTTAAATGGTGGCATCATTAAATTCCAAGCAACCCCCCCCCAGTTCAGAGATCCCTATAGCCGATGTGGAAGTCAATGTGGAAACCCTGTACAAGCATTTAAATAACTGCATGGAAGCAGCAAAGCCAAACTGAAATAAACTTGGGACAAAATGCAAAAATAAAGAACCTTCGGTGGACCATCAATATAAATAGGTTGCACGACAAAAAGAAAGAAAATCCTGTCTCAAAATGGGAAGAGCTATGCCCAACAGACAATTTCCTCATCAGGTTCAGCAAACCCGAGGAGTAATTAAATGCACCAAAGCCAACTTCGAGGCAAAAATAACCTCTCGGGCTAAGGATAACCACAAGGGATTTTCACTTGCAACCTTAAAGGGAGCACCTAACAGTGTGCTGAACTAATAGTAAATGGAACGTCTTTGTGGAACATAAAGATGCTGAGTGAGTAGAAGATGTAAAAGAATGAATAAGAATTTCAAAGGTACAGGATATGAAATGGGATGAAGTAATGGCTGAGAAACTGAAACAAAATTAAGAACTGCTCCTAAATGGAAAACCCTAGGCCAGGATGCAGTACCTAACTTCTGGCTAAAAGTATTATCTTTTAGCCATGAGTAAGAACTATTTATATGGCCACGCCGAACAGATGCCAAACTGGTTGACAACAGCAAAAACAATACTCCTCCTTAAGAGTGAACCTGTAAGCTATCCTATAAACTATAGACTAATAACTTGCCTTCCGATGCTGTATGAACTATGTGCTGGAATTAGCCCCACTAGGCTAGAGGAAGATGTTTGGTGGGCAAGGTATAGTCCAATTGTAACTCCCAAGGTCTAGTTTATATTATTCAGTGTGACTATTGTGACGCTTTCTACGTGGGGAAAACTGAAAGACAGCTAAAACGTAGGATTTATGAGCATTTAAATGATGATAAAAATCAGAATGGACAAAATGCACTTTTTAAATATACACTCATCTGTCCAAAGGCCAATTTTGTTTTTTGTTATTGAAGTAGTACCCAAGGATTTGAGGGTGCTCCCTGGAAAACCAAATTAGAATACAGGGAGACCTACTGGCAGATTGTGCTGGAGACTAAGTATCCTGGACTTGACAACCTTTCTTTGGCACCATTACTTAAGTTAACGTCTGCTAAACTGTAATAAATAGATTTTGTCATTAATAACAATCATGTACTCAACCTGATAATATTTTAGTTTTTAGTGATGTCCCTACCTTTTTATTCATTTAGTGGAAAGGGAATTTAATCAAAACAATTTCATATTTTAAGAAATGAGTTACATTTATACAATACATGTATATGTTTGTTATAAGCTTGTTTATCGTATGGGAAACTATTTTTTGCAGCCCATATTTTTGATAACATGGTAGTTTGCTACTTTTAACTTTGAGAAAGGTATCATTTTAAATGTTAATTGATTTACTTGGGCATGATGTAAGCACCTATGTAAAAGGGGTGGTGAATATGCATGATTGTATCTGATGAAGTCTGTGTTTTGACAGACAAATACATTTTTTATCGGTTGTGGAGTGTTAATATTGTGTTCTTGGCAATAAAGGAGTATTTCTTCACCATTGGCACCCTTCATTTGTGTCTGATATTGTGGTTCTATGTGCTGGAATTAATGTTGACAGAGTTTATGTTCATTTAGAAGAAAACTCGGTCATGGCAATAGAACAAAAGGGTAATAAAAGAAGATTATATGGATCAAAGGATCATTTCTTGTTAAAGTCATAATGGAGAACTGTAAAAAGGGGAAGAATTCAGTTGTGGTGTGGGTAGACTATATAGAGGGCATTTGATAGTATCCCACACTCATAGATAACAGTGCTTAAAAATGTATAAGATACACCCTACACTAATTGATTACATTACAGTGACCATGAAATTACTGGCAAACAACTTCTGTTTTGTCTTGGTCTTAATCCATTAAGCTGTTTAACAGATTTTGGTCATGGCTACTATTTGGCTCCCAGAAAACAGCAGAGATTAAAGACCTCTCATCTTCTTTTTGTGGATG
The DNA here is from genome assembly GCF_019279795.1 of Protopterus annectens. Classification (NCBI taxonomy): domain Eukaryota; kingdom Metazoa; phylum Chordata; order Ceratodontiformes; family Protopteridae; genus Protopterus; species Protopterus annectens. Next base: position 1,466,670,388 of record NC_056745.1, on the reverse strand, counting down.
ATTTAAAACTGCTTAGCTCATCAGATGAGGAACTAACACAACAACTGCAAGTGGTCCAAACTTTTTCAGATGATAAAAGAATGTCATTTGGTCTTGATAAGTGTCCAAACGCAACCTTTAAAGCAGGAAAGCTGCAACACCAAGAAAACATCAGCCTGGGGCAGCTACTCTCCAAACATCCACCAACTTCCCCTCCAGATTCGGGTCCAAAATATTGGCCTTTCTTTTCTTGCCTTCATTCTCTTAGTACCTGTGTTCCCTTCCTGAATACTCAATAGCACACTACCATCACATCACCCATCTCAGATCTTTTTGTAAATCCTGAATCCAGACATGCTACTCTGTGGTCACCTCTGTCTGTTTAAGGCACAAAAGCTGTATGTGCATCCCTGCACATACATAGCATGTAAATTACTCTGTGTTTAAGTTAAAAGCTTCACCCTTCCAACTATCATGTTTTCACATATTCCTTTCATTGCTTCTGTATTTGTTTTTCGTCATCACTTCCCTTGTGCTCCCTGTGCCTTCTGTGTTAGCACTTTTTTTTTGTTTGTTTTTTTAAGTTGTCACAGCCAAGGATGCAGAATATTTTTCCCAACCAGTAGACGGAGGTGATCTGTGACACTGCTTTTGTCAGTTTAACACGAACTATGAGGGGAATGTGGTTCTAATGAGCTCCATCCTTTAATTCCCTCAGCCTTCTTCTTGCATACTGTGCAACTTTCAGAAGTCATTTAACCAGATGGTTCTATGGGAAAAGAACCCTGTTCTTTGCAGCTTTACTTTTTTTTTTTGCATCATTCCAAATATGTCTACAGAAGAAGAAAAGGGTTGTCGCCCTTTAACATTTACGTGGAAGTTAAGGGAAATGGCCTAAGATGAAAAAGCACATTGATAGGAAGCTGAACAAGGTGACAGAAGCAGGAAATTTAAGAAGCAGGCAAAGACCACCACCACCACATATTGGGAAAAGAGGTTGCCATAGATGAGAAATTATAAGTAGAGAGGCCACATGCAAAGACAAGACCTTTAAGAGGTACATTAGTGAGAGGTGGTTCCATAAAACTAATGATGTTCTATTGGACTAACAGGACAAGGCATGAGGGTGACTACCTCGGGTAGTAGCAAAGAAATGTGCTGACAGTAAGAGATATAAACTGTGCTGAGTCTGTCTGGGTGTTGTAGGTAGAGTCTACCAGCTGTCACCACCTTCCTGTCTCCACTTTATTCCATCTACTCCTTGTCCTTTTGAATGCCACTGTAGGTTTATAGTTAAATATTAGACTTATCTGTCTGTACACTGTTACAAGCCCAGCCAATAGCGGGAGGTCAGAAGCAAGCTCTGTACCTTTATATTTCCAAGGTAAAGACCGTAACCTCTCCCTCCTGAAAATAAGCTAGTCTGTGCTGTTCTTTGTACCTTCATCTGTACATTCGCATTCTTCTTCCAAAACCTGGCAAATTCATCTGATGTCTCATTTCACTTATCATAGGTTCATAGGTTCATACTAGGCTATCTGCCCGAGGGCATTTACAAGCCTAGCCCATCGTTTTGTGGCTTACGCCACCCCTTTAGTATGGGGAACTATACCCATTATTTTGCTGTGCCTCTGTCGAGCAGTGACACTGAGGTAATCCCTGGGGTATATTTGCGATCTCCCATCCATTGGTCAAGATTTCTCTTGAACAAGGCCAGCGAGGTGCTCTGCCTCACATATACCGGGATTTTGTTCCACAGCATAGGGAGTCTTTGGGTGATGAATCTATCCCTCCAGCACGTCCTATTAATAGCCGTGTCGAGGTTTAAGTCTCCCGCCCTTGTGGCTCTGATGGATCTAGATTTTTTGAGGTGAAGCATATTCATCAAATCTGGGTTTGACATGGCCTTGTATGTTAGGCAAAGGTCACCTCTGAGCAAGCGGTAAGCGACTGAATAGAGCTGGAGTTCTTTCAGTCGGGCAGCATAGGACAGATTTTTGAGACCCTGTATCCTTTTGGTGAGGAACTTTTGTGGCCTCTCCAGCTGCTGCAAGTGTCGGGTCAGATACATTCCGAATGGGGCATTGTACTCAATCATTGGTCTGATGAGTGATGAGTAAAGGGAGACTATGACCTCCCTTGATCTAGATGAGAATCCCTTCATGATAAGGTGGGCAATGTAGAAGGTCTTCCTAACTACTTTAGCTACATGGGTGTCGAATGACAGACTACTATCAACCTGGGTCCCCAGGTCCCTGATAACTTCTTCTGTGCTCAGTGGATTGCCACTTATTTGGTAGCTCGGGGTAACCTTGTTTTTCCCGAAGGGTATGACTATGCATTTTTTGGCATTCAACTTTAGGCCATGGCTCTGGCACCAGTTATCCGTTTCTGTGAGACCCTTCTGAAGGATATCTGTGTCAGATGTATTTTCTATTATGGCGCCCAGTTTGCAGTCATCTGCAAACTTTGTCAGCCATAACCCTCCTGTGTTTGCTTGTACTTCAGAAAAGTAGATGCCAAACAAGAGTGGGCCCAGGACTGAGCCCTGTGGGACACCACTTGTGACAGGCTTTGAGTCTGACATGGCGCCAGCAACTCTGACCCTGTGGGTTCTGTCACTCAGCCAGTTTGCAACCCATCTTGTAATGTATGGGTTAACATTTAGGCTGATGAGTTTTTCAATGATACCCGAGTGGGGTATTGTGTCAAAGGCCTTAGCCAGATCGAGGTAGGCTGTATGGACTGCCTTTCCCTCATCAATGGCTTTGGTGACTGTTTCGAAAAAGTCAACCAAGTTTAAAAGGCATGATCTGCCTTTGACAAAGCCAAACTGGGTTGGATCCAAAGTCTGCAAATTCCCTATGTCTTTATTTATGAGGTCCATTATGATCCTCTCCATGGCTTTGCAGATAAGGCTTGTCAAGCTAATGGGCCGGTAATTTCCAGGGTTGGTGGAGGCACCGCCTTTGTGAAGTGGGACCACAGTTGCAGTGCGCCACTCCCTGAGTGTATCCAGAGGTAAGACTTTGATTAAACAGCTGTCCTAGCTGTGGGTTTAATTCCTCATTGAGTTCGTGGAGCACACAGCCGGGGACACCATCAGGTCCCATGGATGCTGTGTTTTTTGCTTTGGAGAGAGCAGTTCTCACTTGGGCATTGGAGATGTTTGGGGGGCTGCAATCGTTTGGTATAGATATCTCTCCTTGTGGGGGGGAGGGGGGGGAGAAGTTTGCACTGAACCTGTCAGCCAGTATGTTGGCAATGTCTGTAGGATCAGTAATCTTCACATCATTTTGAACTAGTTCTGAGCATATCTGGGAGTTTCCTCCCAGGTTTCTAACATAGCTAAAGAAGGCCTTATGATTGTCTTTTGAGTCTTTAGCTATTTTTCTCTCGAAATTTGCTTTGGATGATTTTATGAGAGCTCTTAGTTTTTTTACTTATAGTGATCAAGGGTGTCTTACCTTTTAAGGATTTTGCTCTATCTTGTAGTAGCTTCCTCCTTTTGTTGTAGAGTTTGTTTATGGCTGAGGTCCACCAGACTGGACGCTTACCTTTGGTACAAAGAGTCTTTGTTTTGCTTGGGATTGCCTTATCCATGCAGTCCTGCAGGTGCTGGTAGAAGGCATTTGTAAGTGATTCAGCGGCTTGAGTACTGTTTTCCGCTCGGGGCCTTAAAGGAGACCACACTAGTCTTTAGAAGTGTGAAGTCAGCTTTGAGAAGTTCTTTACTGTGGTCTTTTTATTTCAGGTGGGGTGGAATGAGGACCTCCAGCGAGATTAGTTTGTGGTCTGTTCTCACCAGTGAGGGGTATACTTCGGTGTTGAACATTGTGCTCCCATGTTCGTGATGATGAGATCAAGTATGTTATCTCCTCTTGTGGGATGGTGACTAGTTGTTCCATGGCATTTGAGTTTATGAATTCCAGGAACTTTTGGGCTAGGGTGTTTGGGCTTGAGTAGTGTTCCCAGTCTATATTAGGGTAATTGAAGTCACCTAGTATGATGGTGTTTGGTGATACATTTATCCCCTCTAGTGTTTTCAGGAAGGCCATGTGAGGTTCCTGAGTTTGTGAGGGTGGCCTGTAACATGCTACAATTTGCAGAGCAGTCTTGCCTATGGTTAATTGCACCTGGATGGTCTCCGATGCATCGTGCGTTGCCACCAGTCTTGAGGTGTGGGTGTCCTTGATGAATATGGATACCCCCCCTCCTTTCTTAGTATTGTCTGGATTTTGGGGCCGGAACGCATGATATGAGGTAAAACCTGATAGTGCTGGGGTGCTCTCAGGAGCCTTGAACCAGGTTTCTGTCACAGCACAGACATCGATGTTCTACATACTGAGAAGGGCTTCGAGCGTGCATTTTGAGATTTAGACTTCTGGCATTGAGCAGCATTACCCTTAGTTTTTCCTTTTTGTGTTCTAGGGTGGTAGGTTTAGAATTTGAGCCTTGCCTAAAAAGGCACTATGGGGTGGCAAGAGCCTTTGCCAATATCCGAATCCCAGGGTGACAGGTGCAAGCCGTCCCTTGCGGGCAGCGTGGCTTGTCCAGCATGTCATCCCAGGCAGACAGACACTGGATCCCCTTTGAATGACACCAGTACTTAAGCCAATTGTTAAAGCTGATCATCTTATCTCTGTATTGTGGCATCATTCTTGGTGAAGGTAGGATACTGCTCAAGGTCAGGGTCATACCTGCCTGGGCTACATAATCAGAGAGCTCCTCAATGTCTCTTTTCATGTAGTCCAAGGAGGTACGTCTCAGGTCGTTTACACCAGCGTGGACAATGACTGAGTCGTATTTGTACCTGCTGTTGAGAGACCTGAGTGCTTGCGTTATGTGGCGGATTCTAGCGCCCGACAGGCAGCTTACTGTGACCTTCTCCTTACTCAGTCTGGTGAGCGGGACGTCAGTGTGTCTGGCATTGTGTTTGGCCTTAAGGGCTGTGACTGTTTGACACTCTGACTGTGAGGTCTATGTGTTGCAGGTGTTGTGTTCTGAGGGAATACAGACTTTCTTTGCTACGCCACCTTAAATGTTTGCTGCATTTACTGTACAAAATATTTCCTTAACCTTTGGTCTTTTTCTTTGAAGATTCCAGAAGAGGAGAGACATGTGCACACAGGCATGGCCCATAGATTAGACACCCCCTCTTCACCTGACAGCATAAGGAGTCACTGAACCATACACTCTGTTTTTCTCATACACACACACTGAAAGAAGCAAACTTTTGCCTAGCTGTCAACAATTTGGGGGGTGGGGGGTGAGGGTGGCAAAGGACAAAAATCAAGGATAATTTTTAAATATTGTTCTAAATGTTCTTAGGTTAACAGACCAGTTTACTATGCATTTTTTAAAGAGTAAGATTGCAGCTGCAACGTACACAATGTCCGAGTGTAATGTTCAGTGAGTTACCAGAAAAATCAGAATTTTAATGAAGGGCAGACACACGAGGTAAAATCAAGGGTGGCAGTTGAGAGCTATGTATTTTTGGATACTGCTTAGGCAGTGTATGAGTGTGCCTCATTTCTCTTGTTATAAATTGCTTTGCTTGCTTGCTGGTTTTGTTGACCGACTTCGACTTTAAAGAAAGTGACATGATTTTCAGTTCGCCTTTCTGGATTTGATTCTGACAAATGAACAACCACAGCAAGCGAGGCAATTGCATGAGTTGCTTCTTTACTTTAGACAGTGGACAGGATTCTGGAGGATGTCTTGTCTGTGGTGCTGCAGATGGAGTACAGCTCAACTCACTTATTTAATTTTAAAGTTATGGAAAGTAAGAAAGCGGAAAAAATCTGCAAGATTTCAAACATTAAAAGCTAAGAAGCATTTGTTTTTCCAAAAGGGGGGAAAATGAGATGTGCTGAGCACTGCCTGCCCCTACTGTCCCAGTTCTAAAAAGGCCAAAGTGTGTACATGAGAGTAAAACAGTAAGGATCATATATAGGTGACAGGTCAACCAAATATCGGCCACAGTAATTTAAGGGAATGAAGGGGACTGAACATGAGATTTCATCAGCCAACCATTATAGTTCAGACATGGCTACCTCCGCATTGCTTCTTCCATGACCGCACTCTCATTGGCTCTATACATTCAAGCCAATAAAAAGTGCAGAGCTGGAGAGGGTGGGACTTGCAGTCAGTGATTTCCTAGCTGTTGCTGTTTTGTGGATAAGAAATGACTTGTCACACTATGAATAAGAAGAAAAGCTGATTTTAAAATTGCTACTTTTCTAGGGACTGAGGCACACAGTTTCATTTGTTGGGGAGGCATGAGCCCCTGTGTGCTTGAGCTTACGGACTGCTGCATGGTGACTTTTGTCTTGCTTTTTGAGCCATGAAAGAGCAAATTCTTTTCGACGTTTCATTTTTTCAGAGAAACAGTGGCTCCTCAAACATTTGTACAAAGGACCTGAATTTACACCGGCAAGTAAACATGGTTTACTAGAGGGGATAGATTCCTAACTCAATGTATTTCTAGCTTATAAGTTACCACTATAAGTCAAGCCAAGTACTAATTTGTCAGCCTTTAAGGCTATTTCTGGTGAGTGGATGGGTGGGCATAAATTTACACCAGAGGTTGGTATGTACAGCTCTGCTCTGGTTTGGGAGGTGGGCAGTAAGTACTCATACAGGGTGTCACAAACTAAATTTGTCTACTTAAAGGTGTATATTTGTAGGCCTTTTTATGGTCCCTGTAATCATTATCTTGTATTGTTCTTCTTTGCTGTTCCTTACCCAAATTCGTGATCATGACCTGCTAGTACCTACTGTCTGAGTTCCCACAGCAGGTACCCCCTGTCGGAGTTCCCACAGCTGCTTGTACTGCTCAGAGTTCTGTTTTGTATTTGAAATAGATCACCTTGATTGGTGAAATGTTTATAGGGGATGTATTTATTCAGTAATTTGTTTTAACAAGGTTAGCTGTGCTTACATTTTTATAACCTTGGGAATGTTTAACAACATTTCTCAGTCTATTAAATGGAACAGTTGTATTGTCCCAGGTGTAGGCCTCCAAATAAACTTATCAATCATGTCACTTCAAAATGTTGTATCCATTTAGTTGATCATTTTTTTTCGTAGTAAAGATTAGTTTTTCTTTTGCACATTGAGACAGTTCAACTCCAATTCAGTTCCTTACAATATGTAGCTTTCCTCAGTATCATGCTTAGCAGATTATTTCTGCTTGGTTGCAGTTCATTGTTGGTTTGTAGCGTACAGCCATGAAACTGTTTATTGTTTAACAGTAAAGAACAAAATCAAGGATTTTCATATTTGGAACGTTATCTAAAACTGGTATCGATGCATCGTGAGTATAAGATCCTTGAAGGTGGTGTACTGAGAGCACATGCTGACTCTCTGGTCGAATAGATTATGTTCTGGTGTTGTCTAATATCGCAGCTGTATTACCAGAACCTGCTTCAGTCGTAACACCCTCAAGTGGTCTGACAGCTCGGAGGCAGAGGGTCTGTCACTCCATCAGTGTCCTGAGTTCAGGAGCAGCATTGCTGATTGTGTTGACCAGGGAGATATGTAAGATGATTTGGGGAAACTGCTGTCTCTGTGACCTGTGGGGAGGCCAGAAATCTTACAAGCACCCTACTTAAGGAGGAGTGGCAGGATGTCATTGCACACACCACTTTCTCGTGCAGGGGATTCTTATGGGCTCTACATGCAAACACTCACACTCTCTCAGTGCAGTGTTTTGTGTTTCTTCACAGGATGAATCGCCTTTCTGGCACTACTAATGTGTTTAACTTTGGGTCAAATCCTCAAACTGACAGGGGACCCACTCAGTAGTAGGGTTGTGTTGGAGGTAGCCTGGAAAGGAGCAGTTAATGGGATCCGTGGTTTGAGAAAAATGTTAGCCTTGAGCGCTAAGCAAGCTGGGTAGGGAGACATTTGAAAATAGCAACAGCTTTAGTTTTGGGTTAAATAAGAGTTTTAATCCAAATGTTTTCTGCCAGCCAGGTATTTTCTTGCAGTGGTACCTGTTCATTTATTGTACAATTCAGCTAATACTTGTCCTTTAAGTACTTTCACTTGATCTCACTAACTCAAGCATGTCTACTTGTCCTTCTCCCAGTGTCCACTCTGTCTGTCACATCCTTCCCAGTGTTAAAAATGGTCTAATAACTGTTGAGGGTGTGAGGCAGATAAAAATATTTATGGAATTATAGTATTATAACCATGTATAACTAGCAGGGAAATAGAAGCTGTTTCTTCAAGTATTAAACTGCGGTGGCGAACATGAAAATTATAACTGCAGTGGACTTGAGTGGTGGGGGTGGGGAGATATGTATAGAAAAATGCAGAAGTGATAAAATATGGCAAAAGTCAGTGGACGTATGGGGGGCATTTGGATCTGAAATTGAATTCATTTTGTCGAAGGGCTTGGGGGTAATGGATAGCAATACTGTTAGGGTGGGTTTTTCAGACCATTTAGTAATATGGATGGAGGTGATGGGAAAAAGGTGTTCTATTTTATTTTGAAGTTATTACCTGGGTAGAGCACTGATCCATTTGGACTTTTTCGTTCTCAAACCCAGGGAAATATATTAAAAGTAGGAAAGGGAATAAAAAGAATAAATGAGAAATTATGGGATGAAATTGGAGAGTGGGAAGTTTTGCACTTATGGAAGGATCATATAACCATGAAAAATTTCTATGAAAACCTGGTCCTAATGGTGGATTGAATTTAACAAGTATATATGTGTAATATATATATATATATATATATATATATATATGACTTTTTTTTTTTTTGCCACGGCAGGATGATGTAGGGAAAATTTTAAGATAAAGCAAAGAATGGGAAAATGCATAGAAATGTATTGGAGCATTTTAGAAAAAAACTATTGACATGGAAAAAATATATTAAAATCTAAAAAAATGGAGGCGTTACTGTTTTGGCAGAGATATTAATTGCAAGGCAGAAGGATGGAGGATCTGCATATTTAGGTAAAATGGTAAAGGAGGATATTCATATAATAAGGGAAATGGATGTAAAAGGAGTGGTAAAAAGAACATTGGCAAATTGAGTATTGTGGTACAGCACGTGGAAAATGATTAAAATAGAAGTAAGAAAACTGAGTGAATGCAGAGTAAAAAAATAAATTATTCCTTAACCTGTTCTGGGAAAAAATTATTTGAAACAGAAATTGTTAGTGCGTTGGTTGATTTAATTAGTAAAGTAAATGTTGATTCCATGTCTTATTACCACCTGAGCTTGAGACGGAATTCACCAGAAGGTAATGGATTGGCAGAGAGTGTATTTTGTAAATGTTCTGAATTAATAGTTGAAGGAAGGGTTTGTTTATGAAGAGTTTGCTAATGGGATATTACAGCGGATATGGAAGAAAGATGAGACAAATGAAAAATTGGGGCGACATCACATTGACAATGGATTATAAAATTTTACTAGAATAATACAAAGGGGAATGGAAGGAAGGCTTAGGATTATTATGGAAGAAAATATATATGTGATATAAAAGGGAAGGGATGTCAAGAATTGTTTAATATAAGTAAAAAGAAGGACGTGAAACTTATGGTAGGTGGTATTAACAAGGCATTTGATACAGTAGAACACTGCTTTGTGGGATGTTATGCAGAAGTAGTGAATAGGTAATAGAATTGGGGAAGTGTGTATGTTAGCACATTAGAATAATAGAGTGAGAGTGTTGGTGAATGGGTGGCTGAGTAAAGAAACGTACATGAAGTGTGGCATAAGACAAGGATGTCCATGAGTGGGATATTCGCATCAGTAATGAACATGATAGTGAGTGAAGTAGCTTATAAATTGAAAGATGCTAGATATGATTCCAGTAGTGTTGACAAACACAAATGATATAGTTGACATTGCTAAGAACAAAATGTGGATGAGGGAAGTGTTGGTTGTCTGGATGTTTAAAGGAAATGGAAATAACCTTGAATAGAGATAAAAGTAAGAGTTCAGGTGATGTGTAAATAATTGTTGGGAGTGTATTTTTCAATGAATGAAGTGTATGCGCTAGGAATACAATTTTGGGAATGTTATTTTTATCTGATGAATTTGGTATTAATGGGGGGTAAGTCAAATATGATTATGATCCCAGAAAACATGAGAGAAATTGTGCAAATAGTAATTTCTTTCATATGGGGTTGAACATTTAACACGGTGAAAGAGGTGTGTTGCATATGAGTGAAGATGAATGGGGACTGGTCTTACTAAATCTCCAGTTGTTTTATTTTGCTTTGTGAAACTTGTGGATTATTAGTGGGTAAAGGAAGAGCATGAAAAATGGTGACAATGTTTAAAAAGAAGTTCAGAAATTTCTGGGAGATGAGAAAAAGATAATTTTTAATCTTCATTTATATACTATCAAGAATAAATGCTATCATGGAAAATGTAATTATATAGAGAAAGATAGAAGGATGTGATATAAGGTTTTGAAATAATATTATGTAAATCATTGGGAACATTACTAGCAGCGATTAATGCCATTTAAAGTAAGGAACAAGTGGTGAACCAAGATAATAGTGTTAGGATTTCCTATGGAGACTGGTAATAAAGTTACCAGTAAATGGGGAGTATGCCATATAAAAAAAGTTGAAAGAGTGTGTTTCTTCACCCACAGTATAAACAAAGTCCATTTTTAAATGTAAAAGAGGGTTGAAACTCTGGAAAGAGTTGTATGAGAATATTAATGACTTAATACAGTTATTAAAATAATAATTGTGTATGGGTATTATAAGAATAAGAGAATATGTGAGAAGGGTAGAATTTATTTTATGTTAGATGTATTATTTGCAATGAATGATTGAATGAAATTTTTTGTAATGGGATATGGATTTTGACAGATGTGTTGCAAAATATTAGAGTATGATTGTGGAAGGGAGTGGGTACTAGATAGTGAAGAATAATAAGGATTTTATAAAAAAATTATAAATAGTAAAAAAAAAAAGAAATATGTGTGTGTATATATGCAGAAACTTTAAACCACATACTTGTGCTGTAGCTTTCAGGCTGTGTTTTTTGCAAAGAATTTAACATTTGGTTTAAAAAGACTTTAATGTCAGAACATTCAGAGTAAAAGGACCAAAACATCAAGAAGGGTCTGTTCCAGACCCTCTTTTGTTCCCATTATTTTGACTGATCTGTTAAGGGGTCTTCCACAGTGTAACTGCTTTTTTTATGTAGATGATAATGTCATTACATTTGTAGGCTCACATGCAAATGCCATCACCAAGGGCTTACAGAAGGACTTCATGCACCTGTGGAGTGGGATAATTATGCTAGTTGGATAACTAGGCCAGTTATAAATATTTCGGAACATAGGTGATGTTTTTGGAATCTCAAAACTTAAATCAGTGGACTTTTTAATATCACCAATCCCTGTACCACTGCCAGTTACAGCTAATTGTAAATATCTGAGTGAATTTAGCCATTCTGTGTTTAACGCGTGCGCACACAATGATAGCTTTTAGCTAAGTACTTGGCACAGCTTTAATTGCATATGTCAGAAGAGCAGTTGCCGTTTGTGCATTAATGGGTGTGAATGTGACTTCCTTCATTGCAGTGCTGTGCCTTTAGAATACATTTTGATTACACACACAACAGAAAGTAGAATATTGGGAGTCTTTGACCTGAACGTCACTGCATTACACTAAGTAAATACAAGAAGCTTTCCACCACAGCGAGAGCATCGCTATTCCTGAAAGAGCTTGGAGTAATATCCCTGATAATATCAGACAGATCGACAATTTCTGCCTCAAATAAACTGCAAGATAATGTGCTCGAGGGGAGTACATGTAGTTGTTTTACAAATCCTTGTTAAGTAACACATACTGCTTCATCTGTGCACCAGCAACCATGAATGACGGCTGATCCTGCTAAGACTAGTCTTTATTACACACAGTAGTTGACATAATCTCTACTTACTCAGATTTGGGGAAAATGTACTTTTCTGTGTATATTTTGTAAATAAGCATGATGCTTCCATTTACTGTATAACTTAGTGGAGTGTACATCTTAAAGATATGCAGTAAAGTTGGTTAAAAGCTCTTTATCACAAATTCAAATTATACTTTTTTGTTACTGTTTTTTTGTTGTTGTTTTCTTGGCCTAGGCCATGGCTGAAAAGGGTGTCTGGACAAGTTCAGTTATCAAATCTATTTAATTAAGTCAAATAATTAAATCAAACCCCAGACAGACACTGGGAGAGTTTATAGATTTCTCTACACAGATAGTGACTGGAGGTCAGGATTGAACCTTGTTTTCCGAAGTTTGAGACATAAAACAACCATGCTAAGTTCAGAATGTGATGGTGAACATTAGTTTAACTTTCATAGTAGAGCGATCTTGTTTTACTGTTTTGTAGTGAACAGTGAATAATTAACTTGCCATTCCACAAGGCCGATGATACGAGTCAGCTTTTTGTAAAGTGAAACTCTTAAAATGTAGGCAGTGTGTTTAAAACCTGTTACTTATTTTATTAATAGGATATGTTTTTCTTGCAGACAACTGGATTAGTGGGCTTGGCTGTTGCTCAGCATCCTCATGAGGTGAGTATTGTTTGTTTAGTAAAATGTGTTTTAGTTGATTAGTTGATTTGTTTCATATTGTAACTTGAAGATAATAGGAATTAACAGCATTGGTCGGCAGCTTCATTTTCTATTTTGCTCAGTGTCCTTACAAGGTAAGGTTCATCTCATTTATTTACTAAAATGCATTGTTTTGCTTGAATGGTTTTCTGGTATAGGTTGTATTTTAAGAGGAGTTATCAGTTTGGCTGTCGGCTTTCTTCTGAGCCTTGTAAACATATTAATAACTATGAAGCATGTGCTGGCCGTTAGTGAAAGCTGACAGCTTTTCTTGTAAGCCTTCTTTCCTACCAAAAATGTTAATAAGTGCATGGCAAGATAAAATTGTCTTGGCCATTGGTCTAAATTGGATTTTAGAGCACTGTCTGCTGGAAGATGCTAAGAAAACATCAGAAACAGATCGTACAAATTCACACGTGATAATGGATGAAGAAGGTATACACAGCAGCCCCCTCACCAAAGGAGCTTTGCCTTCCCATGCCAGCCATTGTTGCTCTCAAAGTTTGGTAGTTTCAGAGTTAATGTCCCTTAAGGCTTATCCTAAGCCAAACCCTGTTTAGTATTTTCAGCTTTGACCTCACACAGGGCATGTAACACCAAGGTAGAGAGCAGCTTCTTTTATAGCTGCAGGTCTGCCAAAGGACCTGAGGCTGCTAAAGCATGGTGTGAGATGTGACATGCATGGTGATGCATCTGAGGAATGACTTCCCAAGAATGCAGCATGCTGAGGGAGGTGGTTTTTGGGGAATGACTGCCCAAGAGTGCAGCATGCTGGGGAGGGGGTCTGGGAAATGACTGCCCAAGAGTGCAGCATGCCGGGGAGGGGGTCTGGGGAATGACTGCCCAAGAGTGCATCATGCCAGGGAGGGGGTCTGGGGAATGACTGCCCAAGAGTGCAGCATGCCAGGGAGGGGGTCTGGGGAATGACTGCCCAAGAGTGTAGCATGCCGGGGAGGGAATCTGTGGAATGACTGCCCATGAGTGCATCATGCCGGGGAGGGGATCAGGGGTATGACTGCCCAAGAGTGCAGTATGTGGGGAGGGATCAGGGGAATGACTGCTCAGGAGTGCAGTGTGCAGGCAGGGGGTGTTCAGTGGTGCAGGAGGAGGATTTAGGGGTGATTGTAAAGAGCATAAACTGTTGGGTTTGGTACAAGAGTGCGGCAGCAAGGACACTAAACAGTTTGGTTGGGTATCCAGTGATGTAACATCTTTGAACAGAAACCTCTTGGGCCCTTGTATGACCATAGCAGTAATGCCAATGGCACTTAAAGAAGTCTTGCAGGGATTAAAAAGTCACTGTGCTGGTAGCAGAAGTCGAATCGTACGCTGTGCGGGACAGAAGAAATGTATGAGAAGAAGCTTAAGGAGCTTAATCTTCTCTGACTGAAAGAGAGAGGAAATGGTAGGATTTTATGTAGATTCTTAAAGACATAAAAGATTTGTAATGGCATCTGGTTGTAAAGAAAAGGCAAGACACAGTAGTGTCAGTACCAGACTGGCAACCTAGCTCACCAGATAAATTAGCATGTATTTCACGGAAGGTGGGGGATAAATGGAAAGAGTTGCCAGAATGGTTGATAAAGGCTAAAATGTCTGGAATGTTGAGATGGCTGGAACAAGAATTAGAAGAAGGGAAGGGCAGCTTCCCTAGGCTAGTTGCAGCAGTCTGACAGGCCAGATGATCCCATTCTATTTGTATTGTTATGCTGTGATAAAAATGCAAAACTGGCAACATGCTAATTCAAAGTTGGTGCTTTTTTTTTCAGAAGTACTAGATGTGAAACAATTGCTTTGTGACACTGCCATGCACTATCCCTCATTCACTTCCTTATTTCCCATATCTCCAGTGAAAGGAGTTGGTGCATTTGCTTTCCATACAATATCTACACTTATAGTTGCTAAAGTAGAACTTTTAAATTTTATTGCTGAGTAACATTCAGGCGGTGAGTATGTTTGGCATTTCATTTTCATGGTAGCACTCTGTAATTAAGCAAAAACTATAGTGGAGGTTTGTCTGTAAAAAGGCATTAACTTGTATTAGTAGAATGTTTAATTTCTATGGAAACGTTATTAATGTACATTTACATTCTGCATTAGGCTGCTTCTGTATTTCTGCCAGTGTGCGCACTTCTCTACCATATTAGAGAATTGCATTATTCCTGTGATGCTTCCAATAGGCTTCCCCTTGTAGCCTTCTGATCCATTCGATCTCCTATTCTGACTGACAGCCGTCCACATAACTCTCTCGTGGGGGATCTCCTTTTCCAAGAAGTGTCAACCAAGTGTCTGGCGACAGCAGGCGGTCTCCCATTCTTGGTTCAGTTTCTTTTCATTTATAGCGTACCCCATCCCATCCGAGTGATAGATACAGAGCAGTTCCATTACTGAGATGCATGTCCTGAATCATGGATTATATGTCACCTAGCTGTTGAAGAAAACTTCACCTGTTTATTCTCCATAAAAATTCAGTGGTAGCATCCTCCTTTCACGACTTTTGTTTGAGCAATAATGTCCCTTGTTCTGGAGAGATGGCTCCACTGCACCCTTTAATTGTGTTTGCCATCCTGTTACTTTGTTTTTAACCCCTTTTTCTTGATAAATGTCTTAGTGTAGGTGTCTGAGATGTTTTTGTTTTCTTTCAACATATTGTGTTTGCTTTTTGTGCATTCTCATATCATGTTTTATTGTTGTGCTTCCTTGCCCACTCACTGTGCATTCTTGTATCTACTCCTTTTTAACTAGCTGAATACACTTACTGAGTTTTTTCTTTCTGAAATGCTTATAACACTACATTACATTAATTTTGCACTGCGGTGTATAATTCATTTATTCTGTTTGTGCACTTTACATTAACATTTCCTGTAACTTTTCTCCCTAGGACTTCATTAAAAATGGACTGTGTGTGCTAGCCATTTCAGATAAAACATAAAATAAATGTCTGTGGTAGAGCTAGCCAGTGTAAAGGAATGTGAAAAAAGAATTGCTTGATAAGTAAAAAGAAAATGTAATATTGTGAATAACTACTCTGTTTTAGAAGTGCTGGTTTAAATGGAGTTTATTGTGTGTTAGTAAGCCTTAGCAAAATGTTCTTCAGCAACTAGTATTACTTCAGGTTTAACTAGTCTTGCACAAAAACAGAAAGTGCATTTTGAGTGTCCAGCATTATGGTTTTGGTTAGTTGTGAAGTACAGATGCAGCTGTTAGTGTAAAACTCTTCAAAACATTTATTGAAGGGGGAGAGAGTCTGTATGAGTCACAATTTGGCATTGAGATTATTTCTGTAACTGAAGTACTGTCTTAATGTTTAGTTAGTTAACCAAGTGAGCTGGTCTTTTACAGAACCTTTTCAGTCACTTCCTGTACCGCAGGGGGAAATATTCAAAACAAAGTGTACACGTGCACACATTTTAAAATTTGTACAATGGATATAAAAAGTTTACACACTTCTGTTAAAATGCCAGGTTTTTGTGATATAAAAAATGAGACCACAGTAACTCATTTCAGAATTTTTCCCACCTTTAATGTGACCTATAACCTGTACAATTCAGTTGAAAAACAAACAAATCTGTTAGAGGAAAATAAAAAATGCACAATACGCTGGTTGCATAAGCGTGCACATCCTTAAACTAATACTTTGTTGAAGCACATTTTGATTTAATTACAACATTGTCTTCTTGGGTAGGAGAGTCTATCAGCACGGCACATCTTGACTTGGCAATATTTGCCCACTCTTCCTTGCAGAAGCACTCCAAATCTGTTAGATTGCGAGGGCATCTCTTGTGCACAGCCCTCTTCAGGTCACCCCACTGATTTTCGATTGGATTTAGGTCTGGGCTCTGGCTGGGCCATTCCAAAACTTTAATTTTCTTCTGGTGAAGCCATTCTTTTTTTGATTTGGATGTATACTTGGGGTCATTGTCATGTCAGCTTTCTAGCAGATGCCTGAAGGTTTTGGGCCAGAAGTGACTGGTATTTGAAACTGTTTATAATTCCCTCCACCTTGACTAAAGCCCCAGTTCTAGCTGAAGAAAAGCAACCCCAAAGCATGATACTGCCACCACAATGCTTCACCGTGGGGTTGGTGTTCTTTTGGTGATGCAAAGTGTTGTTTTTGCGCCAAACGTACCTTTTGGAATTGTGGCCAAAAGGTTCAACCTTGCTCTCATCAGACCACAACACATTTTCCCACATGCTTTTGGGAGACTTGATGTATTGTTTTGCAAATTTTAGCCGGGCCTGGATGTTTTTCTGTGCAAGAAAAGGCTTCCATCTTGCAACCCTACCCCATAGTCCCAGACATATGGAGAATACAGAAGATGGTTGTCACATGTAGTACACAACCAGTACTTGCCAGAAATTCCTGCAGCTCCTTCAGTGTTGCTCTAGGTCTCTTGGCAGCCTGCCTGACCAGTTTCCGTCTTGTCTTTTCATCAATTTTGGAGGGATGTCCATTTCTTTACAACGTCACTGTTGTCCCATATTTTCTCCACTTTTTTGATGACTGTCTTCACTGTGTTCCATGGTATATCCAATGCTGTAGAAATTTTTGTACCCTTCTCCTGACTGATACCTTTCAACAATGAGATCCCTTTGATGCTTTGCAAGCTCTTTGCGAACCATGGCTTTTGCTATAGCAGGCAACTGAGTAAATGAAAATCCTACTAGGACAGCTGAACTTTATTTGGGGTTAATCAGAGTCTGTTTAATTGATGGCATGTGTGTACCCAAGAAGACTGAATGCTGCAATTAAATCAAAAGGTGCTTCAACAAAGTATTAGTTTAAAGGTGTGCGCACACAGCAAAGTATTAGTTTAAGGGTGCGCAGGCTTATGCAACCAGCATATTGTATGTTTTTATATTTTTCCCCTAACAGATTTGTTTGCTTTTCAATTGAATTATACAGTTTATAGGTCATATTAAAGGTGGGAAAAGTTTTGAAATGATTTGTTGTGGTCTCATTTTTTTATATCACAAAAACCTGCTATTTTTAACAGGGGCATGTAAACGTTTTATATCCACTGTATGTAACTTGGAAATGAGTGCCAGCATGAGTTGTGGGGTTGAAATGTGTTAATGGTCTTTTAATACGAAGACACAATTGTACCATAGTGACTGCTGCACTTTGGGAGCACTCTGCTTTTTGTGGTGCTGTCTACTGTGTGTACACTGGCTGGGTGCACCTTTTTAGTAGAAAGAATGCCGTAGAAGAGAAATACAAAATGTTTGTTTAATTCTGATCAGATAGGCCTAGCAAAGGGAGGAAACTCTCTGTGACGCCTAATAAGGAGTAGCTTTTGAAGTGGAGTCTCGAAGTAGCTACACATGAAGAAAGAAAGCAGTCTGGCATGTTCCCAAAACCTAGGAAT